>NC_081553.1:106313944-106618369 GCF_963082655.1 Stomoxys calcitrans
AATGCACTAAGTTATAATATCCTGTACCACAGTAGTGGTGTTGGGTATAAAAACTAATTTCCTCTCATCTTGTTAGTCCGTGAGAATCATACTTGAGTATTTCTTCCACCAGCATATATTCGATATTCCATGAATAGCATGCCGTAAAAAAAGATATGTTCTCGTTGGATTCCGCAGAATTTGATATTTGCTCAAAATAAAGCTCTTGTCGATTAGATCGAAAAAATGTTAAACAAGTAAAGAGGCGTTAAGTTCGGCCGGGCCGAACTTTGTATACCCACCACCATCTTTCGTGTCAAATTTCAGAGAAATCGGATTATAAATGCGCCTTTTATGGGGCCAAGACTTTAAATTGAGCGAAATGACAGCTATATCTAAATCTGGACCAAGTTGCAGAAAAACATCGAAGAGCCTAACACAACTCACTGTCCCAAATTTCGGCGAAATCAGGCAATAAATGCGCCTTTTACGGCCTCAAAACCTTAAATCGAGAGATCGGTCTATATGGCAGCTATATCCAAATCTAGACCGATCCGTCCCATATTACAGAAGTATGTTGAGGGGCTTAACTTAACTCACTGTTCCGAATTTCTGCGACATCGGACAATAAATGCGCATTTTATGGGCCCAAAATCTTAAATCGAGAGATCGGTCTATATGACAGCTATATCCAAATCTGTACCGATCTGATCCAATTTAAAGAAGGATGTCAATGGGCCTAACACAACTCATTGTCCCAAATTTCAGCAAAATCGGATAGTAAATGTGGCTTTTATGAGCTTAAGACCCTAAATTGGCGGATCGGTCTATATGGGGGCTATATCAAGATACAGTCCGATATAGCCCATCTTCGAACTTAACCTGCTTATGGACAAAAAAAAAAAAAAATCTGTGCCACCGTAGCGCAGAAGTTAGCATGTCCGCCTATGACGCTGATCGCCTAGGTTCGAATACCTGGTGAAATCATCAGAAAAAATGTAGTGGATGTTGTGCTTATTGATATTTGTCTTGAATCCTTCGATGTCAAAGTGGGTGGGAAAAACATTAGCCGGAAGTCGATTCCACATACGAACGGTTCGGGTGAAATAAGAATTCTCTCTATAATGCATTGTGCGGCCAATCAATTAGAAACGGGTGCGAGTTCCTGGAATGTCTAGTATCCCTGACATACATCCTTACATCAGGAATAAGAAAACAAATATCAGACGAACACACACAATGAAAGTAGCGATAGAACAACGCCAAACAACCCACATTGCGACGATGATAAAGGGAGGCAATAGAGTTGGATGTCCCACTGTACCCAACCAACGCTATCGCTCTCCTTTGTAAACGGTCCAGTAGCTCCAGGGATGATTTTGAGACTGTTCGTGACCTTACCGTCCTGGTTGTTATTGCCTTTATGGCAATTTTACTGTCGATAAAGATGTTCACACTTGACGTCCTCGCGTTAGCACCACACCACCTCACGCATTCCGTTATCGCCCGAATCTCCGCCCGCAGGACCGTATTATGGTCAGGCAGCCTAAAACAGATCTCAGTCCCTGGGTTCTCTAGGTAGACCCCCAGACCCACTCTGTCCTCCAGCTTTGATCCATTCATGTAACATGATCGTCTGTGCCGATGGCAGCAGTGCCTCGCACTCGACTTCAACCTTCATATCAAGTAGCCGATCGGAAACCACTTCCCTTCCTTCCAGGTTTCCTAACGTCGCCTTGATTATACCGCGATGGTATGAGCTGCTCCCATCCATCCCTCATTTTATGGGCGAGATGAATCTTTTAAATTAAATTACTGTAAACAACACAAATAGCGCTCGTATGTCAAAACGTTCTGAGTACGTATAACCTCAAAAATGTCAAGCTTTACGATTGAGCTGTCAGTTGCAACACAAGGGTTGTCCAATCCCTAAATATAAAATGCAACCCTTGTACACCCGCGAAACGACTTTTGACAGTCGTTGTTGTTTTAGATGTCGTGCCATGCACCAGCTGCTTACTGCGACTGTCAGAGCTATAATGCTGGAATTTAACAGCCGGATGTGAAGAAATAATGCATCTATGGAACGAACGCTTGAGACAGACATCAATGTTCTGTACGGAATCATAACTGAACGTAGTAAACGAAGTTAAAACAAAAATGTTTCATATTCGCTTAAGGAATGTTGGCATTTGTTGGTGATGTCATAAGATCTTGGAAGACAGTTTTCAATTTCTTTGTCTGCTCCCTGTTGTAGGTCAATATAAAAAAAAAAAATAGCATGCTGGGTTCTATTTTTCAGAACTGAGAGGCATAAATCTGAGCACAATCAAGACGTTTGCCTTTTCATCCGGAATTATTAACTTTTGTATGAAAATGCATCCGAAGTTGAGGAACCATACACAGAAAAAAAATCAGAAATTTTAAGAAAATATTTTTTTTTTTTTTGAGTAAAAACATAGTGGCATAGTCACATGAAATACAAATAAGGGGAGAAGTGGCATAAGAAACAAGGATTCAGCTGTGCAGAAACGGCGAAAATCTCTTGGAGATGATAAATGACTGGGGTAAATTTAGGGGTATCAATGTTAAACCAGAGAAGAGTGAAATCTGTCTATTCAAGAGGAAGACAAAGGTTGTCCATCTTTCCTAAACAGAACGATTTCGTTATCTGACTTTTCCTTAACAAAACGATGAAATACTTAGTAGTGATCTTGGTTAGGAAACTTAATTCAATGTGTAAAATTTAGGAGCGTACCGAGAAGGCACCGTAGATAGTCCACTGGCTGTAAAGGAGCGCGATTACTTACTTACGCCTCAGTAGTTGGATGGAATGCGATGGATAAAATGTGTTACGTAAGGATAATGCACCAGGTTCAGAGAACATGTTGTCTTGGCATAGGCGGAGCAATGAGAACCACGCCCTCTAGGGCACTGGAGGCTATTCTATTGGGTTGCCCAAAAAGTAATTGCCGATTTTTCATATAGTCGGCGTTGACAAATTTTTTCACAGCTTGTGACTCTGTAATTGCATTCTTTCTTCTGTCAGTTATCAGCTGTTACTTTTAGCTTGCTTTAGAAAAAAAGTGTAAAAAAATTATATTTGATTAAAGTTCATTCTAAGTCTTATTAAAAATGCATTTACTTTCTTTTTAAAAATCCGCAATTACTTTTTGGGCAGACCAATAGATATCCCATCCATAGACAAACAGATTAAGTGGGAGGCAGCCATTGCGTCTATGGGACTTAAGGCGATGGGAGAATGGATGGAGGATGGGAGCAGGTCATACAATCGCAGTCGAATCTAGGCGACGAAAGGAAACCTGGAAGGAAGAGATGAGGTTTATCTGAGACGACACTTAAGGTCGAGTGCGAATCACTGGTGCCACAAGCACAGTCTTGTATTGACGGAACTCTGGCATTGCCAAATGGGAGATCCTGCTATACAGATCGATCAAAGCTAGAGGACAGAGTGGACCTAGGGGTCTACATTGACAACCCAAAGACTGAGATCTGTTTTAGACTGCTCGACCATAATACGATCCTGCAGGCTATCACAGAATGCGTGAGGTGGTGCGATGTTCAGGCAAAGACGTCGAGTGCGAACTCTTTTACAGACCAGGAAGGTCACGAACAGCCTCGGAGATATGTTTTCGACTGCTTGACCATAATATGATCCTGCAGGCAGAGATCCGTGCGTTCACGGAATGCGTGAGGTGGTGTGGTGCTAACGCGAGGACGTCGAGTGTGAACATCTTTACAGACTAGGAAGTTAAAGTCACGAACAACCTCGGAGTGTAAGAAGGAGATTAACGCTTAAAAGGCACAATTCGCATCGCGTGGCTGCCGGTTCATAGCGAAGTATGGGGGAATAACGATTTGCAGACGATTTGGCAGTGATGGTCTGAAGACTGCCGTCAATGAACTTGGTCAACCCGAAGCCTTTCAGGGCGACACAATCCGATTTAAGGGCCTGATGGACGAACGCGCATGTTACACTGTGGAACAGTGAAACGGTCGGTAAAAGGGCGAAATTATTATAAGCAGATCCGGATCGTGAGAAAACTAGTCTATGACTGAAAGGAGGTAAAAAGGAGGTCAGTATAGCTTTCGCTATCACAACGGGACACGAGCTTACTTATGCAAAATCGCTGCGGCAAGTTATAGCATGTTTGGAGCATGTGGGGAAGATGATGAGAGGTTGAAGCATTTCCTACGTCATTGCCCCGGTACTTAGGTGGAGACACAATACCAGACATGAACCAATTTAGGGGCGTGGCATGGAAAACAGTTAAAGATTTTGTAAGTAGCACGGAATTCCTAACATAGATTTTCTTTTTCGAGGATATTTTTAAGTTTTTAAATCGCAGAACAAGCCAATTACTTAGCTGTATGTCTAAAGGGGCATGGGGCAGATTAATACCTGCACCCTCTTTTCAACCTAACCTTACCAAATACCATTATTAATGGAGGATTCTTGTATTTGTATAAAAAAGTGATATCGACAAAGTTTTCTCCGAGAATTTTATTTGGACCAAGTTTTATATTTCTTAAGAACAAGAAAATGCACCTCCTACCTTCTTACAATGCTATTGATATATGCCTAAGAAAGAGTACTCTCTTACTTCATAATTCTAAAATAAGGGTCTAATAACCCTTACTATGCCTTGTTCTTTTTCGTTATTGACATCTGTCAGTGTTGGTTTTTTTTTTGTTCAACAAATTTCATAAAATTTTAAACGGAAGTTATGCAGAAAGACCAATCTCAAGATATGATTTGATTTCCAATGAAAAATGTGATGTCATTAAATTCATGACAAACAAAATATGCCAACGAAATGTTGCTCTCACGCCACAAAATTGCAGTCATAAAATTTTAAGCATCAGGTCTTTCTTTGCAAATGGCCTTCATATCCGCCAACATTCATGCGCCCAATGTTGCCATGATTGCAGTTAAAATGAAACTGTGACAGGTAGTTGGGAAACAAGAAAAACCAAAGAAAAAAAAATGAAAGTGTGGTCTGAAGCTATTGGTAACGGATTTCAGCCACCACAGTTTCCACCACCAGACTCCAGACTGCGTGCGCCATACCGGCTGACATTATATTTTTATAACAAATTTATGGTGTTTCCACGTCTTGATGGTGATGCGCTGGCTGTAGTACGGTTGCCGGAATTAAAGCGAATGCTGCTGCTTGCACGAGGTGCTCGTTATTCAAACAACTCTCAAATAAGGATTCTTAAATCTTTTGCCAAGTTCTCCTGTTTCATTTCTTTTTTTTTTTTTTGAAAAATATATGAAATAAAAGACATGTTGCGCAACTCGGATGCAGGCCATGTAATTTGAGGAAATGACACCATGGTTAGGCAAACGTAGCGTGGGAGCAAACTCTGCTGTGAAATTAAGGTCTTGGGATTTTTGGAAAGGAAGGGCGGTAGAACATGTGGTGGTTCTTGGCATAAGCGATTTGGTTCAGGTCCATTAGAATTCGTCTGGACTTTAACCATTATACTTTCGTAGACTTATGAAGTTTCTACTTTTAAAATTGCCATAAAAAAATTGGTAAAATAAAGACATAATCAATGGTGACATATTTTTAGATATTTTTACAAGTTTTGTCTATTGGGCATTATAAAGTTAACATCTTTGTGGGCTATATAGGAAAGTGATGTGATATTGGTATGTGATGTCATTAAATTAATGAAGAACAAAATATGCCAACGAAATGTTGCTCTCATGAATGATGACGGATGAAAACTAATCCTAGAAGATGTCAAATCTTAAAATTGATCTATATACTCTATTCCTCTAGATATACAAAGGCCAATATGATGGTGGGTATCCGAACTTTGGATACCCACCACCTCTGGTATATATGTAAACCACCTTTCGTCAAATCCGGTGAAAAATGCATACCTTATGCCCCATAGCAGTTATATCGAAATATGTTGCCATTTGGACGAAACACAATAAAGTACAAGGAAGAAGGATGTCGAAGGGTCTAACATAACTCACTGTCCCAAATTTTGGCAAAATCAGACAACAAATGCGCCTTTTATGGGCGCAAGACCTTAAATCGAAAGATCGGTATATATGACAGCTATATCCAAATCTGGCCTGATCTGGGCCAAATTGAAGAAGGATGTCGAAGGGTCTAACACAATTCATTGTCCAAAATTTTGGCAAGATCGGACAATAAATGCGCCTTTATATGGCAGCTATATCCAATTCTGGACCGATCTGTGCCATATTGCAGAGGTATGTCGAGGGGCTTAACCTAATTCACTGTCTCATGTTGCGGAGACATCGGACAATAGATGCGCCTTTTATGGCCCCAAAACCTTAAATCGAGAGATCGGTCTATATGGCAGCTATATCCAAATCTGGAACGATCTAGGCCAAATTGAAGAAGGATGTCGAAGGGTCTAACACAACTCACTGTCCCAAATTTTAGCAAAATCGGACAATAAATGTGCCTTTTGTGGGCCCAAGACCTTAAATCGAGAGATCGGTCTATATGGCAGCTATATCCAAATCTGTACCGATCTAGGCCAAATTGGAGAAGGATGTAGAAAGGCCTAACACAACTCACTGTCCCAAATTTTGGCAAAATCGAACAATAAATGCGTCTTTTATGGGCGCAAGACCTTAAATCGAAAAATCGGCCTATATGGCAGCTATATCCAAATCTGGACCGATCTGGGCCAAACTGAAGAAGGATGTCGAAAGGCCTAACACAACTCACTGTCCCAAATTTTGGCAAAATCGGACAATAAATGTGCCTTTTATGGGCCCAAGACCTTAAATCGAGAGATCGGTCTATATGGCAGCTATATCCAAATCTGGAACGATCTGGGCCAAATTGAAGAAGGATGTCGAAGGGTCAAACATAACTGATTGTCCCAAATTTCAGCAAAATCGGACAATAAATGTGCCTTTTCTGGTCGCAAGACCTTAAATCGAGAGATCGGTCTATATCGCAGCTATATCCAAATCTGGACCGATCTATGCCAAATTGAAGAAGGATGTCGAAGGGTCTAGCACAACTCACTGTCCCAAATTTCGGACAATAAATGTGCCTTGGGGGACTACATTGAGCACACAGGTACTGAGATCTATTTTAGACTGCCTGACCATAAAACGGTCCTGCAGACGGAGATCCGGGCGATCACGGAATGCGTGAGGTGGTGTGGTGCTAACGCGAGGACGTCGAGTGTGAACGTCTTTGCGGACAGTAAACTGGCCATAAGGGCAATAACAACCAAGACGATAAAGTCACGAACAGTCCTGGAGTGTAAGATGGAGATAAACTCTTTCTCTGAGAATAGCACGATCCGCATGGTTTGGGTGCCGGGCCATGGCGTAGTAAGGGTGAATGAAAAGGCAGACGATTTGGCAGTGAAGGCCAGAGAACTGCGTTCAACAAACTTGGTTAACCCGAAGTCTTTCAGGTCGACGCAACACTACGGAACAACTAAACGATCGGCAGGACGATGACAATTCTATGGGGAGATCCGGATTGTGAGAAAAACGATGCTATTACTGAAAGGAAGCACACATAGGACTACGAGCTCACTTTTGAGAAATTGGTGTAGCAAGTGATAGCATGTGTAGGACATGTGTAGGGCATGGGGAGAAGATGATGAGACGTTGGAGCATTTCACATGTCATTGGCCGGCTTTCGCAGCTAAAAGACACTGGCACTTAGGTAGGGACACAATACCAGACATAAACCAACTAAGCGGCGGCGTGTTATGGAAAACAATCAGGGATTTTTTAAGCAGCAGGGAATTCCTGACTTAAATGTTTTTTTTCGAGGCCACTTTTTAGTATTTAGAGTGCACAACAAGCCGATTACTGGCTTAAGTGTATGTCCATAGTGGCATGGGGTGGTTTACTCTCCGCACCCTCTTTTCAACTTTACCTAACCTAACCTGGTAGAAAATTTTATTTAGGTTGAATGTGCAGCCTACCTTCAAGATGAGTTATCTGGGAGGCCAGTTTAGCCCATTTTTATGATCAGGAGCTGTATCAGGTTATAGACCGATGCCGACCACATTTGGCACGATTGTTGAAATTCGTAACGGAACATTTCGTGCTCAATCGGTTAATATTTGCAGCTTCTAGGAGCTCAAGAACTCAAATCTAAGGACCAAATCTGTACCGATATGGCCTATTTGAAATCCACAACGACCTACATCAATAAGAAGTATATGTACAAAATTTTGTGCAGCTAGCTTACGCCTTCAACCACTATCCACAGACGCATTCAACCTTCAAGAATTGCGGCCCCTAGAAGCTCAAGTAGTCTAATCGGGAGATCGATTAATATGACAGCGATATCAGGTTATGAACCGATTGGTACAATTGTTGGAAGTGATACCAAAACAACACGTGCAAAATTTTAACCAAAACCCCTCTAGACACTCAAGAAGTATAATCGTGAGATCAGTTTATATGGCAGCTATAACAGGTTATGAACCGATTTGAACCATACTTAGCACAAAGAATTGCGCCCTCTAGAAGCTCAAGGAGTCAAGGCCCAAGATCGGTTTATGTGGCCTACGAGTCGGTTAAATTCGGTCGCTACGAACAGGACTTGCACTCTGGGTAGACACTCTAACATAGACAAACACTTGAGGAATACGACTCAAATCATTTTCTAGGATTTTGATGGTCATTAATGTTATGGTACAGATCTCCTCCTAAATGACAATATATATTCAGCAGGTAGACTCAAGGATACACCGAAGCCAAGTGTATTAGAGTAGACCTTCCAATAATGTACCCGTTTCCATCTTCCAGTCATCAGTAAAGACCAAGGTCTCCTAGCCCTCAAATCTTTCGATCAAGCTTCACTGGTAAGAATGCGAGTGCTGAACATCTTATCTCGAATTGGTTCAAGTGTGACGCACTTTCACAACTTTCTCAGTTTATCCCTAGGCATCCGTAGTATTCCGTATGGAACTGTAGCCATACATCTCCTTTCAAGCGTAATAACAGGACGTTTCGCACTCGTTCTACAATGTACGCACTCGTTTTTAAACTAGCTTAAAGTGGCAGACTGCCACATTTTGCTCCAATGTGATACCACTAATTGGTTGTAGGTGTGTAGAGCACCATAATCAATTTCACAAAACACCGCGCTAAATACTCCTCGAAAAAATAAAATAAAAAAACTAAGTCAAGAATTTCGTGCTGATTACAAAGTCATTAATTGTTCTTCATACCACGCCTCTAAGTCGGTTCATGTCTGCTGATGACAGTCTTCTGGCCCCTACGGCCTATTTGTCTCCCCTTTAGCTCGCCCTCAAACCGCTATGGCTCGCCATATAAACGGTGCATACCGTAGCATTTTCAGAGAAGGCGTTTATCTCCTTCTTACTCTCCATGGCTGTGCATGACCTTGCCATCCTGGTTGTTATTGGCCTGGTGGCCAGTTTACGGTCCCCAAAGAAGTTCACACTCAATGTCTTGCGTTAACACCACAACAACTCGCTTTTCGTGATCGTCCGAATCTCCGCCTGGAGGACCGTCCTAGGGTTTTCAGTGTAGACCCCCACGCCTACTCTGTCTTCTACATTTCTCTGAGGTTTTCTATCGTTGCTTAAGTTCTATCGCGATGGTGTAGACTGCTCCTATCCGTTATACATTCTTTCATCGACTTAGTCTCATAGCCTCTGCCTCACATTTATTCGATATGCCTTTTACTACATCGCAGTCCACCAAACTTTTGAGGCGTAAGTAAGTATTGATCTAATCACGTTGCTGTAGAGCCAGTCGACTATTCTTATTCGGATTCGAGCCTACGGCTCGTCTACACAGTGTCCATCATCTGTGAGCCTTCTCGGTATGCTGCTGAATGTGACACTTCCAACTACTATAACATGGTCTGCGTAGCAAACGAGTTCAAATCCCTCCTCAGTCAGCATCCGTAATAAGTTATTTATGGTGGTCACCCATAGGAGAGGCGATAAAATGATTTTTGTTACAAAATTAGTTCATTTCGTTGTGGATTTACGTCGAGCTTCGACTAATGGGTTTGTGTTTCTATTGCGAAAGAACAGCAAAACAACAAAAACCTCTTTAAATAATTAAGCAAAATGTGGTGTGGCAAATGCATTGGGCAGACTACAGTGATCGCGATTTTGGTCTTACCTGGTGCCTTGTCAGACTGCTTTGTGAGCAGTGCAATGGTAGAATCATGCCCTTTTGAATGAAATTCTACTTGATCGCTGTAGCCTGTCCAATGCATTTTGCACACCACATTTTGCCTTAACTTTTTAAAGGATTTTCTTGTTTTGCCTTTTTATTCGAAGGTAGAAGAATATTCCGTTGATCTAAGCTGAACGTAAAATTTTCTAAAATTTAATTTTTTATAGAAATTGTCGCAGAAAGTGAAACCTGAAACATACCCGATTCTGTCACTTTTCTTCATCATATATGTATGTTAATCAAAGTCTTCTTTGGCCATAACTAAAACAGCATAATAATTTAGACATTCATAATTTTATTATAAAGTGTTATGGAGTATATGAAAGTCTTTAAAAAAATATTTATGCTTTGCCCCCAAAAAATAGTAGCAAAACTCTATTACCTTTGCCTGATGTTTTAAATGTGAATTCAGTTGTCTCCTATAGCTGCACACGTGTTATCTGCATACGGATATTGTCGTTTTATTTTCATTTTTACTTTAAAATTTTATATCTCCTCTGATGCTGTACCTTGGAACATCTCACTTTTATTGCCATCATATATTTATCAACATTAAAAGCAGCAATCAAAATATAAACATATTCCCATATACAAAGCGTTAAACAAATAAAATCGTTTGGTCCTATGGCTTTGTGTTTGTATGTACATTTGTGTAAAATAGGATGCGTAGGGGAAATTTTGAAGGAAACAATTCTGAAATTAGCAACAATGTCCAGGGAACCAAATTTCGGATGTCAGACATTTCTATACAAATTCTGAACTCTTCCGATAGGATCTTATCGAAATCGATACGAACTCTGTTTGGTTTTCTGGGGAAGTTTTTCCGACACTTCGGAAGGAATTCTGAACGAGTTGTGAACGTCTTATCGTAGGAGTTTTTTTTTTTAATTTTTCGTGGGACAGATCAAAGGGATTCTAAGGAATTCTGAACAATTTCTGAAGTGCTTGTCTGTAGGAATTTTTTTGATCGTCTTGTCATACATTTATTAAAATTTTTTCTTCCGAAGCATCGGAAAGAATTCTGAACGATTTTTGGACTGTTTGTCTGTAGGAAGTTTTGTTCCGATAGTTCAGAAAGAATTCTGAACGAGCTGTCGTATGGTTTTTTATACCCACCGCCATAGGATGGGGGTATACTAATCTAGTCATTCCGTTTGTAGAACCTCGATATATTGATCTAGGACCCCATAAAGTATACATTTTCTTGATCGTTTCGATAATCGGACTAGCCATATCCGAATTTCCCAGAATTTTGGTTTAGAATTCTGTCAGAAAAATCGACAAAAACATCAGATTTCCCTCCGACAATTCGTTCCGAAGTCGTGTCAACCACTCCATATATTTTTCGTTAAGAATTCAGACAGTCTTCGGATTCGAATTTGGATAAATTTTCCATTTTTCGTACAGACTTCTGACTCAATTTTGAACATTTGGTTCACTGGGAATAGCTTTTTAGGCGCCCCGGTTTATAGCCGAGTTGATTGCATGCTCGAATTTGCAGTGCGGGGGTTGTGGTTTGGATTCCCACCAGTGGTCTTGGCCCTGCACTTCTCACTACCTCCTCCTGCCGCTCTTCAACGATCTACTCTTTCCAACATTTCGGCCGGTATACCACGAATAAATGCTTCAATGTTGTCTTCCAATGCGTCAATTAAAGCGGCCTTGTCTGTATAGACATGAGCTTTAACATAGCCTCTCAAAAAGTAGTCTAAAGGCATTAAATCGCACGATCTAGGCGGCCATTGGCCGGTCCCTAACGTGAAATTAAATGTTCACCGAATTCGCCTCTCAATAAGTCCATTGTTTCGCGTGCTGTGTGGCATGTGGTACCGTCATGTTGAAACCACATGTCATTCAAGTCAGGCTCTTGAATTTGGATATTATCTCACGATAGCGTTAACCATTCACAATAATGTTACGATCCGCATCATCGTTGAAGAAGTACGGTCCAATGATGCCACCAGCCCATAAACCGCACCAAACTGTGACGTTTTCTGGATGCATTGGTAGCTCGTGCAATGCTTCTGGTTGATTTTCACTCCAAAATCGACAATTCTGCTTATTTACGTACCCATTCAGGCAAAAATGAGCTTCGTCGCTGAAGAAGAAGAAGAAGCACGCTATGAACGTTCTTAACAGAGCACGCATTTTGATAATAGGTTAGGTTGAATGGGTCGCCCACCAAAGGTTAGTCCACTCGGAGGCCAGTTTGGCCCATTGTGGTACCCTAGAGAGAGAAAGGGAAGAAGAAAGAAAATGTGGGACCTCGTACTAGAGATTATACACGAATAAAAGAAAAAAAACAGGAGGATTCGAGAAACCCAAGCGGGAGGTGAAGAACCGCCGTTCGCTACGCAAGCACGGACCTACCTACCCCAGAGCCTGTGGCACCCCATGTCGGAAACATCCTGTTCCCACAATAAACCTCAGCAGAGATACCAGAGGTACGTACGCCCAGTTCACCCACATCACAGAAGAAACGGCTCCCCCGAAAGCAGAGCAGACCGAACAGGAACACATCTCTGCAGACCGGATAGGAACACAGCAAGTGCTCAATAGTCTTCTCCTCATCCTCATCGAGGCAACTCCTACAGAAATCATTGTGCGGTATCCCCATGTGCGCTGCCATGCGGCCTATGGCATAGTGTCCGGTTATGACCCCTGTCAAAGTACTCATCTACCTCTTATCGAATGCCAGCAAATTCCCTCATCCTCCTCCGGTCGATGACCGGCCATAGCGCCTTCTCAGTCCGGCAATCATCTACCGTGTCCAACATCGGCACCGACGCCGCCCTGTCCATTCCCTCTACTGTGTTCAGTACCTCGAAAACGAACCCCTCCTGGCGCAATCGTCCGCCCTCTCATTTCCTGAAATCCCCTCATGTCCAGGAACCCATGGCAGCGTCACATCGTGGGCCCGAAGCCTATCCAGTGATTTCAAATAGTCCGCCACGCATCTCGACCTCACCATCCCCCACGCCAAGGCCTTGAGTGCCGCCATATTGTCCACATAAATTCTGATTTTCGAGGGCTATAATTCCCTTACCAGAATTTCTCTTGCAGCCATTGCAATGGCAAAGACCTCTGCCTAAAAGATCGTACATTCGTCCGACAGTCTCAGAGACATACTGATATTGAGTACATCAGAGTAGACCCCCAATCCAGTCCTTGACTCCACCTTGGAGCCATCTGTGTAGATCGAGGTCTCATCCTCCTCAAGTACACCATCCGCCCTCCATTATATTCTTGATCGTCATGTCATTTTAAGTCGATCTAGTCATGTCCGTCCGTCTGTCTTTCAGTCGAAAGCACGCTAACTTTCGAAGGAGTTAAGCTAGCCGCTTGAAATTTTGAATAAATACTTCTTATTGGTGTAGGTCGGTTGGGATTGAAAATGGGCCAAATCGGTCCATGTTTTGATATAGCTGCCATATAAACCGTTCTTATGTCTTGAGCTAAAGAGCGCAATTTTCGTTCGATTTGACTAAAATTTTGCACGTAGTGTTTTGGTATCACTTCCAACAACTATGCTAAGTATGGTTCTAATCGGTCCATAACCTGTTATAGCTGTCATATAAACCGGTCTGGGATCTTGACTTCTTAAGCCTCTAGAGGGCACAATTCTGGTCCGATTTGACTGAAATTTTGCTCGTATTGTTTTGGCATTACTTCCAACAACTGTGCTAAGTATGATTCAAATCGGTCCATAATTTGGTATAGCTGTCATATAAGCCGATCTTGGGTCTTGACTTCTTGAGCCTCTAGAAGGCCCAATTCTCATCCGATTTGGCAGAAATTTTGTAAAACGGCTTCTCTCATGACTTTCAAAATACGTACCTAATATGGTCTGAATCGATCAATAGCTTGATACAGCTCCCATATAAGCCTATCTCCCGATTTTGCTTCTTGAGCCCCTACAAGGCGCAATTCTTATCTGAATGAACTGAAATATTGCACAATGACTTCTACAATGTTCAGCATTCATTTATGGTCCGAATTGGACTATAACTTGATATAGCTCCAATAGCATAACAGTTCTTATTCAATATTCTTTGTTTGCCTTAAAAGAGATTCCGCGCATAGAACTCCACAAATGCGATCCATGGTGGAGGGTATATAAGATTCGGCGCGGCCGAACTTAGAACGCTCTTACTTGTTTATGATGTTTTCGCCAGGATTTGAACCCCAGGGTTTAGCTTCATTAGCGGACATGCCTCTGCACTACGGTGGTCTTCCAAGTCGCCACTGCTCTGCGGTAGGTTGCGTTGCAAGTATGTGTCACAATGGTCGTGAACTTCCCTACATTTTTGGAAATTGGTATTGACCTGCCACTTTCACCTTACCTGGCCTATGTAAGGATTAAAGATATCCAATGCTCTGAATGAAAAATGTAAAGTACTCAAATAATTTGAAAATTCTCAAAAAACCCCCCTTTTCGGTACATCCTTTTACCACACTCTCAGTCTCATTCATTTGCATTGAGTCTGTGCTATGTCCTTTCTGTTCGTTGTATTACCTGTCTATACACACATGTGGACGAGTATGCCTATGTATGTATGTGCGTGTGGCAGTGCGAACGTTTATTTTATTACATTGTTTATTATCTTAAAATGTTTATTCATATGTAAATATGTTCTGCTACATGTGTCTCGCTCCTGCTCTCTATCTCTCTTGTTGTTCATTTTTATTTTGCAAAAAACATAGATGTGGGTATTATTGTAAATTGTGTTTATTTGTTTTTCTCTCTTTTTTTATAATTTTTTTTTGTTTTGCAGCCACTGTTGCTATTTTGTTGTTGCTGTGTTATGCATACAATTGTGGCTGTCAATGTTTTTATTACCTTAAATTTTGCTTTTATCATTCATTTCTATTTCTGTAGAATTGCTGTTTTCTTAGCATTTTGTTGTTCACTTGTTGTTTAGTCTACTCGCAGGACATTTTAACAAATATTCATACAAATTCCCAGAAGATTTGTGTTCTAGGTGATATTTAAATGTGCAGACATGTGTACTTCCTGTTTGAATTTTTATGAATTAAGGTCGGACAGATTTTTTATTTTGACAACTTTCGAACGTGTGGTCATTGTATATGGAAGGGAGAGGGAGATACTGATGATATTATTTATATGATATAATAAACTAAACAAGTAAAACGGCATTGAGTTCAACCGAACTTTGGATACCCGCCAACTCGGGTATATATAAACAGCATTTGCGCTTATGAAACAAGTCGACTTGAAGAGTTCTGTTCAAATTCAGATGTGTACACCACATCTTACATCTCCTGCTGATGATTTTTCTCGGTCGAAAATGAAATCGCGATACAGGAAACCAGTCAAATGCTTCCAGCAACAACACACCTTTTGCTGACTTTTAAACGTTTTTTGCTATACTATTCTTGGAATAAAAAGCATTAAACGGTCTAAAGCCGACAATATCCTGTAATGGAATCTCAATAAACCGCATTTCGTTAAAATCCGTTGCAAAATTTACGATTCAGAACCCATAGCACCTATATCGTAATATGGTCTGATCAGAACCAAACATCTGGCAATAAAAAAAGTCATGATGTTCACAAGACCATAAATCGGATGATCGATGTGTTTAGCAGCTTTACATGCCGAATCGATATGCACCAAACTCCAAGAGGATGTATGGGGGTTTAACACAGCTTACTCTACATAATTTCAGAAAAATTCAAAAATGACTACGCTGTTTATGGGTGAAAGTCCTTCAATCGCGAGATCGGTCTTTATGGGTGCTATACATACCAAAAAACATGGTCCCATCTAAACCATACTCAACACAGATGTCAAGAGCTGAACACAGCTCTCTGTGTTATATTCCGGCGAAATCGGACAATGAATACGCTTTTAATTGACCTGAGTCCTTAAATCGGGAGATGGGTCTATATGGGGGTTATATTAAGATATAGACCGATTTAGACCAAATTCAAATCTAATATTGCGGATCTTATCCCAAGTCCTTGTGCCAAATTTCAGCGAAATCTGGTAATAAATGTGGATTTCATGGGCCTGGGACCATAAATCACGATATCGATCTATATAGGGGCTATATTAAATTACAGATATCGATCCATGTGGTGGCTATATTAAGATACAGACCGATCTTGACCATATTCGGCACATATGTCGAGGGTCTTAACACAAATAATTTTGCCAAATTTTAGACAAATCGAGTAATAATTGCAGCTTTTATGAGCCAAAGACTGTAAATCGTGAGAACGGTCTATATGGGGGCTATATGAAGTTATAGACTGTTGTAGACCATATTCTGATCGGATGTTGTGGATCTTACAATGGACATTATGTAAAATTTTAGCCAGATCGGGTAATAAATGTGGCTTTAATGGCCCTACAACCATAAATCTGGAGATCGATATATATGCTTGAGGGACTACTTTTTCCGAACCTCGTTGGAGAGTTTCCATTTGCCGAGGTTCAGCATGGAATTCGAAGACTGCAAAGCACCACAACTGCTCTGCATGCCATCACCGCAGACATTTACCTTGGCTTCAATCAGCCCAGGGTATGTGATAGGACGGTTCACGTGGCACTGGAACTGTCAAAGGCATTTGACACGGTCAGCCATGCCAAACTTTTTGAGGACATTGCTAACACGTCCCTCCAGCTTGTATCTTCAAATGAAGATTTTTTAATAAGTAAATAAAATCACCCATGGTTGACAACCATGGGTGATTTGAGCAACCATTGACTTGGGAGTTATCCCTGTAGTTAATTCCATTCAAAAACGCATGATCTCTAACGGGCATAGACAACAAAGTTTTGCCATATTAAAACAGGTAAGGACGGGTTAAAGTCGATCGAAACCGACCTTTTGTTACTCTACACCACATTGAGAAGAATTTCGACCAATATCGGGACATATTGTGCGAGTCTCGCATCGAATGGTAGTGCAAAATATTTGGAATATCAGTTGAAAAAGGCGTTAGCAAAGGCCTTAAAAGTGAAAATCGGAAGATAAATAAAAGGGGGGACCAAATTATTGCAATATTAGACAAAATCAGACGAAAATATATATGAAAACTATATTTAAACGGATTTTAACCTTATAGCTTAAATCATAGAAGAAGACTTACTTTACTTTAATTGGCTATGACAGGACATTTGTTCCACTAGCCGAACGTAGAATAGCGCTCATTCTAAAATCTCTGATACCAGGTTTCGAGGTGTCTCCCACCATTTGATTTTTCCATCGGGCTGTTTGGTCTTCTCGCTTAGACATTGAAAAATTTAGAGAAAATCTATTAAGAAATTCGCTGAAAATCGGTTGATATCTATATATGAGGGCTATATCTGAATATGAACCGATGTCTATGAAGTTCAACAGCAATGTCGGGAACCATGTGGGAATCCAATATTAGTCCAAATCGGGCGAATATATATACGAGAGCTATATCGAATTCTGAACAGATTTCGACCAAAATCCACACGTTTTGTGATAGTCGTAGAAGAAGGCGAAGTGCAAAGTTTTGAGAAGATCGGTTGATACATGCGCTTGCAAAGGCTCTTGATCTCAACCGATTTCTGTCATATTAATGTCAGTAATGTCGAGAGACTCCCCAGTGCCAAATCTCGTGAGAATGGGTTCACAAATGTCAATACTATTGCAATTTTTGCCCAAATCGGTCGAACATATGTATGGGAGCTATATTCTAAGCTGAGGAGACCACCATAGCGCAGAAGTTAGAATGTTCTCATATGACGCTGAATGTCTGGTTTTGAATCCTGGAAGAATATATATACGAGAGCTATATCCAAATCTGAACAGATTTCAACCAAAATCCACACGTTTTGTGATAGTCGTAGAAGAAGGCGTAGTGCAAAGTTTTGAGAAGTTCGGTTGATACATGCGCTTGCAAAGGCTCTTGATCTCACCCGATTTCTGTCATATTAACCAGTAATGTCGAGAGACTCCCCAGTGCCAAATTTCGTGAGAATGGGTTCACTAATGACGATACTATTGTGGTATTACTCCAAATCGAACAAACATATATATGGGAGCTATATATAAAGCTAAGGAGGCCACCGTAGCGCAGAGATTAGAATGTTCGCCTATGCCGCTGAATGCCTGGTTTTGAATCCTGGCAGGACCATCAGCAAATTTTTCAGCGGTGGTTATCCCCTCCTAATGCTGGCAACTTTTGTGAGTTACTTTGCCATGTAAAAACTTCTCCCCAAAGAGGTGTCGCTCTGAGGCAAGCCGTTCAGACTTGGCTATAAAAAGGAGGTCCCCTATCATTGATCTTAAAATTGAATCGGACAGCACTCATCGATTTGTGAGAAGTTTGCCCCAGTTCCTTAATGGAATGTTCATGGGCAAATTTGCATTTGCATATACAAAAATGAACCGATTTTTTCCAATTGCAATAGGCTTCGTCTCTAGGTCGTCTGTCTATCCATCCGCCCGTTTGTCTTTTTGTCCAGGTTCATTTTTGTACGAAGTACAGTTCGCGATTTTCATTTGATCGTCTTCAAATTTTGAATAAGATCCCCAAATTTGGAATAAGATGGCCATTCTAAATTTGAAGACGATCGAATGAAAATCGCGAACTGTACTTGGCAGAAAAATGAACATGAACAGAGAGACAGACGGACGGACAGATAGTGGTCTGAGTCTGAACATCTTTACCGACAGTAAAATTGCCATAAGGGCAAAAACAACCAGGACGGTAAGGTCACGAACAGTCTTGCTGTGTAAGAAGTAGATAAACGCCTTCTCTGAGGATGGGAAAATCCGCATCGTTTGGGTGCCGGGCCATAACGGAGTAAGGGGAAATGAAAGGGCAAACGATTTGTTGGTGAAGGCCAGAGGACTGCTGTCAATAAACTTGGTTAACCCGAAGCCTTTCGGGTCGACGAAGTCCAAGTTAAGGGAATGAGGGACGAATGCGCAAGCAACATTGTGGAACAGCGAAACGGTCGGTAGGATGGGGAAAATCCTATGGGGGGATCCAGATGGTGAGAAGATGAGGCTTTTACTGAAAGGAAGCAAGAAGGACGTCAGTATAGCTATTGGTATCATAACAGGACACATAGGACTACGAGCTCACTTATGTAACATCGGTGCGGCAAGTGATAGCATGTGTAGGGCATGAGGGGAGATGATGAGACGTTGGAGCATTTCCTTTGTCATTGCCCGGCTTTCGCGTCTAACAGATACCGGTAGTTAGGTGGAGACACAATTTCAGACATGACCCAACTTAGGGGAGTGGCATTGAAAACAATTAAGGATTTTGTTAGAAGCACGGAATTCCTAATTTAAATTTTCTTTTTAGAGGTTACTTTATAGTTTTTAGACCGCCCAACAAGCCGATTACTGGCTTAGGTGTATGTCCATAGTGGCATGGGGCGGATTAATATCTGCACCCTCTTTTCGACCTAACCTAACCTAAGATGATAATTGGTATAAGCTGAAGGAAAAAAATACTGGCATTGAGTCAGACGTTATAGGCCCACACAATTTGTTGAGTGTGGTGGTATTGAGATTTGTATCACTAAATGTAATTAGAGCCTGTATCATATCATGAATGTCAATTAGAAAAAGTTTATAATTATCAAAAATGACGAAGGAAATAAACTTAGCAATTAGTTGTTTTGTTTTATTTCGAACTTTGAGTACTTGAAAACACGTTCTTGCCATTGCTTTTGTTTGTAATACCAAAGGTTAAGAAATTTCGGTTTCAATTAAAACTTGGCTTACAATGTTCTTAAAAAAAAAGCGATATTGTTTGCCACTTGCCCTTTTTTTTTATTTGGCTAATGGTGGAGGATGTTTTGGGGCTTGCGTTTTTTGTTTCTCTTATCTATTTTTGGCCTTGTTGATAGCTTATGTTGGCGATATGCTTAAGTGTTTCCCCGTAAATCATATTTCGAGCAGATTGTTGTTTTCAAAAAAAAAAAAAAAAAAGAAACATCATCTTTTGTGTTTTCATTTTCATCATATCATATCATATCATTTTTGTTTATATTTGTATTAGTATTGGTATTAGTATTTGCTTAAGTGTATGTTTGCGTGGTTTTGTTTCTCTGTAATTAATTATTCATTGTCTGTATGTGTAGCATGCTTTTAAAATATTAAAAAAGACAACAACAACAACTCGAACTGAACTGAACCACAGGAATAACATGTAAATATAGTATTCCATACCATTGCTGGTTCGGTTGGTTGGTTACAACATCCTTCATACACACACACCCACATTGACAATATTTTGTACATATACTACCCTCATACACCTACCTATTCTCATGCATATGTTTTATTTGCCATTTGATGATATGCCATAAAAATGAAAGAAATTCAATTCAAGTTTTTTTCTGTTTTTTTTCTCTCTCTCTCTCTCTCTCCCCCCTTTTCTCTTGTTATGCGTACTTGTGTGTGTGTGCGTGTGCTTGGCATTTTACAGGAAGTGGTTTTGCCCAAAAATCAAGGATCCTTGGGTTTCAGCATAATTGGCGGTACAGACCATTCGTGCGTTCCCTTTGGTGCTCGTGAGCCGGGTATTTTCATATCTCATGTAAGTATGATTTTGCTGTTTTTGTTGTTTTCCTTTCTTTGCAAAATGTTGCTTATTTGATATTAATTACCCTAATTGCCTTGCCAACTAATTTTTGGGGAAATTTATGAACCATTTTGGCTACACAAAGGTGTGGCAACTAGGTTAAGAAAAGAAAAAAAAAGGTGTTATGTCGACATAATTTAAGTGTTTAAAAATTTAATGGTGTTTTTGGAAGAAAACAGTAATAAGTTCATATATAAAAGAAAATATATATTTTTTTTTAAATTTTGTTAATATTTCGATCAAGGATGAAAATTGGAGATTGAAATAAATAAACATACCCTACAAACTACAATACACAGTGGTGTAATGATGTTGTAACATTTTTAATTTCTATATGCAAATTTGGACTTCTTAATACGGAACATAGAAACTTTGGTTTCATAAAACATTCCCTCGTTTATATTTGATAGCCTCCATCATAAGATGGCATTGCGTTTGAGTGTTAGGTTAGGTTCAAGTGACAGTATGCCATCAGACTCACTTGGACGTTTTCGTTCTAGTTCCTACCGTTGAACCATCCAGATCGCTTTAAGCAGTAAGCTAAAGGCAAAAGTCGGGCGGAGTCGACTATATAATACCCTACACCACGGAGTATGCGTAATACTTTTAATATTGGGTTGCCCAAAAAATAATTGCGGATTTTTCATATAGTCGGCGTTGACAAATTTTTTCACAGCTTGTGACTCTGTAATTGCATTCTTTCTTCTGTCAGTTATCAGCTGTTACTTTTAGCTCGCTTTAGAAAAAAGTGTAAAAAAAGTATATTTGATTAAAGTTCATTCTAATTTTTATTAAAAATGCATTTACTTTCTTTTAGAAAATCAGCAATTACTTTTTGGTCAACCCAATAGATAGCACTTATATCCAAATTTAGTGAGAGTTTAATTTTGCACAACTATTAAAATATCGAATAGAACCTTCCTTATACGATTTTCTTACGATGGTACGAAAATTGTGGCCTCCACAGCCTTAAAATTCGAAAGATATTTAGGGGAGTTATAGCTAAATCGATTTTGATGATGTCAATTAAACCATCTCATGAAAAATTTTGTAGAGATCGGACCAAAATTATGGCTTCTGCAGCCTTAAAAGGCCATATCGGATGAAAAATATATATGGGAGCTATATCGAAATCTGGACCGATTGTTATGAAACTTTGCACACACATGAGGACGTTGAATAAAACACTCTATGCCAAATTCTGTAAGGATGGGACCAAAATTGTGGCTTCTGCAGCTTTAAAATGACATATCGGATGAGAGATATACATGGGAGCTATATATAAATCTGATCCGATTATGATGAAATTTTGTACACACATGAGGCATTGAATAAAACGCTCCATGTCACATCTTGTAAGGATGGGATCAAAATTGTAGCTCCTACAGCTTTGAAAGGTCAAATCGGATGAAAGATATACATGGAAGCTTTATATAAATCTGATCCGATTATGATGAAATTTTGCACACATATTGGGACGTCACAAAAAGCACTTCTTGCCAAATTTTGTAAAGATCGAATCAAAATTGTGCCTTCTACAGCCTTAATAGGTCAAATCGGATGAAAGATATATATCGGAGCTATATATAATTCTGATCCGATTATGATGAAATTTTGCACACATATTGGGACGTCACAAAAAGCACTTCTTGCGAAATTTTGTAAACATCGGATCAAAATTGTACCTTCTACAGCCTTAATAGGTCAAATCGAACGAAAGATATATATCGGAGCTATATATAATTCTGATCCGATTATGATGAAATTTTGCACACATATTGGGACGTCACAAAAAGCACTTCTTGCGAAATTTTGTAAACATCGGATCAAAATTGTACCTTCTACAGCCTTAATAGGTCAAATCGAACGAAAGTTATACGGAAACTTTATTTAATTCTGATCCGATTATGATGAAATTTTGCACACATATTGGGACGTCACAAAAAGCACGTCGTGCCAAATTTTGTAAAGATCGGATCCAAATTGTGCCTTCTACAGCCTTAATAGGTCAAATCGGAAGAGAGATATATATGGAAGCTATAATATATGCTCTATGTCTCCCATTTCCCGTACTATTGAGTAATTTAAGTCCCGAAATTTTTAGTCCTCGAAAAATTCCTCCATACATCTATGGCTCCTGACTGAGAAACACCTCAAATCCTCCTGCCATCAGGAGGACCTTTAGCTTCGCCGAAGCGGCCTTACAATGGTGGAGATTTATCTGTAGAAACCGGACCATAGTCAGAATTCAGAATTTCCATCACTGTTGCGTTAGCCCTGTCTTCTGAGTCCGGTAATAGTACATCCTCACAAGATTCGTTCGATTTTGTCATGATGAGTTTCCTTACGCACCCAGAGTCAGTTGAGAAAGCAGTGGAACCATTTTCCTCAGGGCACCGGACACTTGCGGTGAGGACGATTGCTCCTAAGCTGCTTCACTAGCTGTTGCTGTGGAAGTACCTATAGAGTTCTGTCCTTCCCCGTTGGAGCACACCTTGAGCCTCACCCTACCGGATGACCTACCCAACGGGCTTGTCGGGTGCCGTTTCGACGCCTTTCTCTACTGCTCCGATCGTGGCAGGGCGACTTCTCGTCTACTTCAATCCTTCAGAATTGCAGGTCGTAGTTCCTCAGACAAGTGTTCAGCAACAACTGCTGAATCATCTCCTGATTTCCCAACCCCACCACTTTTATAGACCTTCAGCATCAACTTTTTGAATCCGTAGGACGCAACTCCCATCACACTTGTTGAGGTCTGCCGGGGTTTAGTACGAACACTATATGTCTCCGGTCGCCATCAGCCTCTTCAAATCTACCAATCTTCCAGTCAGAGGTTGAAAGATTGGGGTGACAGTCCCTTAGTCTTCCAAGTATGGAATCAAGGTCTGAGGGAATCCTTGGGAATCCAGGTCCCGCTTCGACACCTTTCTCTCCTGTTCCAATCGAGGCAGGGGGACTTCTCATGTCCTGCAATCCTTCAGACTTGCAGGTCAGAGTTCCTCAGACAAGTGTTCAGCAACAACTGCTGAGTCATATCCTGATTCCCCAACCCCACCACTTCTATAGACCTTCAGCATCAACTTTTTGAATTCGTAAGACACAACTCCCATCAAACTTATTAAAGTCTGCCGGAGTTTCGTACGAACACTGCATGTCTCCGGTCGCCATCAGCCTCATCAAATCAATCCAATCTTTCAGTCGATGGTCGTAAGATTGCGATTGCAAATTTCAAATTTTGCCCAAGAACATTCCACTAAGAAACAGGGGCAAGCTTCTCACATATCAATAAGCGCAGTCCGATTCAAGTTTAAGATTAATGATAAGGGGCGTCCTTGTCTTAGCCGAGTCCGAACAGCGTGCCACAGTGCGACACCTCTTTGGAGAAAGGTTTTACATGGCATAGTACCTCACAAATATTGCCAGCATTAGTATGGGAAAACAACCGCTGAAAATTTTTTCTGATGGTCTCTCCAGGATTCGATCCCAGGCTTTCAGCGTCATAGGCGAACATGCTAACCTCTGCGCTACGGTGGCCTCCGGGATTACAGTCCCTTAATCTCCCAAGTATGTTCTAAAAATCTGAGGGAATCTGTGGAATTTCTTCCTTCTTGACTAAATCCATTGCTGCGCCTGACCAGATCTCGCCAATCATCTTAATTATCATCTTAATTTGTGTCGGCCCCGATACCAGCCTGCATCATCGCAAACTAGAGGAAACCCTGGTAATTCCTCAAGGACGTCGGAGTATACAGATGACAGTCCATTAACTATCGCACTCCAATTGTTCCTAGGTATGCAGTCCTGATCTTCTCCCTCGTCGACAACTTCAAATGCAATTTTTGCCCATGAATATTCCCTTGGGGAACAGGGGAAAACTTCTCACAATGAGTGCCCTCCGATTCCAGTTTAAACTCAACGACAACGGGCCTCCTTTTTTTGGCCCAGTCCAAACTGCGTGCCTCAGTGTAGCACCTCTTTGGAGAGAAGCTTTTACAGGCATAGTACCTCAGAAATATTCCCAGCATTAGAGGGGAAAATCACAGGTGAAATTTTTGTCTGATGTTCTCGCTTCGACTCGAAACCAGGCATTTAGCGTTATAGGGCGACATGCTAACTTTTGTGCTAGGGTGTTCTTCCTTGTCGACAACTGCCACCACCAAACTGTCTCTAGCGACATTGCCAAAGGTTCTTGGACCTAGCTTACGGTTATTCGGTTTTGTTTATTTGGGTATGGGATGCCCTCCAGGTGACCGCAGCTTTTTTGACTGACTGCGGTGTCGTTTACGAATCTAGACATGTAGCCTTTGGGGTAGCCTGTACAGCCAATCTCCGTGCCCAATTAAGTGAGCCTATCTCCTTAGCAATGCATAGTCAAACGCATCAAAATACAACGGCTGCGTTGGCTAGATCATGTTGTCAGAATGGAAGAAGAAGCTCCAGCAAAGACGTCTTTTGAAGGCAAACACGGTGGTACACGCAAACCGGGAAGACCAAAAGCCCGATGGTAAGTTCAAGTTGTAGGAGAAACTTAATGTCAGAGATTTTAGAATGAGCGCAGAAGATCGAGGCGCTTGAAACGCTATTCTACGTTTGGCTAGTAGAACAAATATTCTGACATAGCCAATTAAAGTAAAGTAAGTAAGATCTCCTTAGCAATGGGAGTTTTAGGATCATTCGCACTAAGCCTCTCAATAAACTTGACAGCGATGAGCCTTTTATTATTCCATCCTCTTATGGATCCTATTGGTTTGTCAGAGAAAGCCGATGGCCTAGTCAAGTTATAGGCATGCGAAGATAGAATGGGTTCAGCTTAGTCTTTAAGACTCGAACCGGGTGTCTTCGTAAAAAACTCCTGCTAGTCAGTCGTCTATCGGCTAGTGGAGTCTGGAGCAGTCACTCCACCTGTCGAGGCCTTAGTAGCAGACAACATGCTACGGTCTAATACCACCACCGCTGCGGTTGGGTCTTTGGAGTCCATTCTAAGCCTACTTCCGGATTCGGGATTGCCGCTCCACTGAAAATAGACGCAGATCATCAACCACCTGATGTATAACACTGTCGTCGCTATCCTTGAGTGACTTAAATTTTTTTCCGAAAATAACCAGCTACTGCGAGTTTCAGAAAATTCTTGCGGAGCGAAATAACAAAACGTCCGCTCCATTCAACGGTTCATACAAGAATCCTTGCAAGAATACAATCACTGTATGTCCCCTTTCCCATACCCTTGAGTGGATTAATTCAGGAATTCTTAGTCTTCGAACCACTTCTGTGGTTCCTGGATAAAAAAAACGTCAAATCTTGTTGCCATTAGAAGGATCTGTACTGCCGCCTAAACGGCCTTGCAATGATGGTAATTTCTATGCAGAAACCGAATCATAGTCAGGATTCCGAATTTCCAGAATTTTTATAAAATAGTAATGCCAAAATTTTGATTTTTATAAAGAAATACCAACTTGATTTTCAAAAAAAAAGCAAAAAATCTTAGAAAGTAAATTTTTCTCAAAATTGGTTTAAGAAAAATTTACTTCGATTTTTAGAGGATTTTTTTTCAAAATTTTGTTTCCGTTGCATGCATCATTGTATTTTGCAAATCTACTCATTAGGCAGACTCTTACCTAGAATCTGTTTTAAATCCCCTTCATTCTCCATAATACAAACACAGCTTTTTCAATCTTAGAAGACACTCTACACAGCCGCGTACGAGTCGTTGCCACACGACTTGTCGCCAACAAATTGGAAATTTTCTCTATTTCACATCCTGGCGTTGCCTGATTTGTTGTTGTTGTTGTTGTGCCGTATTAATAATTAGCTTCTAAGTAGCAAATGTACGATGGTGTGAATATTTGCACTGGGATGATAATAATAAGCATGTAAAGCTGTGGGCAGGTTTGCAAAACGCAATTAAAACTTTTCCTTTTAGGATAAGACAAAACAGAGAGAGAGAGAGAGAGAGTGAAAAAAAACAACAACAAACAGCAAAGTATCGTTGCAATGTAACATCGAGGTAAGCACAAACCGAACATGGCGGATTATAATCATGATTTGTAACTAAGCAACAGTTGGAGTTTATCCCTTTGAGAGAATTTTGTTTTGTGCAAAAGCAAAATTAAATTAAACTTGAGTTAATTTAAATATTAATGAACTCTGGCATTTTTTTTTCTTTTCATTTAAACTGCATGGAAATGAAAGAAGATTCGTTGGAATAAGGGATTTAATGTAGGAAAATATTGCAATCATATGTGTGTGGGCTATTAAAGTCCTAATGGCTACATATGAGTTAAAAACAAGTAAAAGCGTGCTAAGTTCGGCAGGCCGAATCTTATATACCCTCCACCATGGATCACATTTGTCGAGTTCTTTTCCCTGCATCTCTTCTTAGGTAAAAAAGGATAAAAGAAAAGATTTGCTCTGCTGTTAGAGCGATATCAAGATATGGTCCGGTTCGGACCACAATTAAATTATATGTTGGAGACCTGTGTAAAATGTCAGCCAATTCGAATAAGAATTGCGCCCTTTGAGGTCTCAATAAGTAAAATAGAGACATCGATTTATATGGGAGCTGTATCAGACTATAGACCGATTCAGACCATAACAAACACTTATATTGATGGTCATGAGAGGATCCGTCGTACAAAATCGGAAAATCAGGCAAATCGGATAATAATTGCGACCTCTAGAGGCTCAAGAAGTCAAAATCCCAGATCGGTTTATATGGCAGCTTTATCAGGTTATTGATCGATTTGAACCACACTTGGTGCAGTTGTTGGAAATCATAACAAAATACTTCGTGCAAAATTTCATTCAAATCGGATAATAATTACGCCCTCTAGAGGCTCAAGAAGTCAAGACCCAAAATCGGTTTATATGACAGCTATATCTGGTTATGGACCGATTTGAACCATACTTGGCACAGTTGTTGGAAATCATAACAAAACACGTCGTGCAAAATTTCATTCCAATCGGATAAGAATTGCGCCCTCTAGAGGCTCAAGAAGTCAAGACCCAAGATCGGTTTATATGACAGCTACTTTAGGTTATTGATCGATTTGAACCATACTTGTTGTCGGAAATCATTACAAAACACGTTGTGCAAAATTTTGTTCAAATCGGATAAGAATTGTGTCCTCCAGAGGCTCAAGAAGTCAAGACCCAAGATCGGTTTATATGGCAGCTATATCAGGTTATGGACCGATTTGAACCATACTTGGCACAGTTGTTGGAAGTCGTAGCAAAACATGTCGTGCAAAATTTCATATCAATCGGATAAGAATTGCGCCCTCCAGAGGCTCAAGAAGTCAAGACCCAAGATCGGTTTATATGGCAGCTATATCAGGTTATGGACCGATTTGAAACATACTTGGCACAGTTGTTGGAAGTCATAGTTAATTCCGTCATACAAAATTTCAACTAAATCGGATAAGAATTGCGCCCTCCAGAGGCTCAAGAAGTCAAGACCCAAGATCGGTTTATATGGCAGCTATATCAGGTTATTCACCGATTTGAACCATACTTGGCACAGTTGTTGCAAGTCGTAGCAAAACATGTCGTGCAAAATTTCATTTCAATCGGATAAGAATTGCGCCCTCCAGAGGCTCAAGAAGTCAAACCCCAATATCAGTTTATATGGCAGCTATATCAAAACATGGACAGATATGGCCCATTTGCAATCCCAACCGACCTACACTAATAAGAAATATTTATGCAAAATTTCAAGCGGATAGCTTTACTCCTTCGAAAGTAAGCGCGCTTTCGACAGACCGACGGACGGACGGACAGATGGACGGATGGACAGACGGACGGACACAGCTAGATCGACATTAAATGTCACTACGATCCAGAACATATATACTTTATGGGGTCTCAGACGAATATTTCAAGTAGTTACAAACAGAATGACGAAATTAGTATACCCCCATCCTATGGTGGAGGGTATAAAAATAGGACACGAATAAAAGACCAACATTTTCTCTCAACCAATCTTGCAATCTTTTAGAAGGTTTAAGCAATTATTCTGACGTTACCGAGTAACTTGTACTTTGGTTCCCTCAGTGAGGGCTAGTATGCGCTGGTCACTGGGCTTGTTAGGTTAGCCAGACCAGCTACACTGGTCGAAAAAAGACATTCAAGAGTCGTCATAAAAATGCGTTGTTGAAAATATTGACAACGTGCGGTAATGATTTTGTGAACACGCGTTGCAAATTCTTGTTCCGTGTGTTATGAACATCATCCCTATAAAATATGTACGTGTACCAACCTTAAGTTTAAATTACTCTGAAACCATTGTATCTAAAGGGTGATTTTTCAGCCATTATCTTTTAAGAAACACTGGCTTAAACAGCTCACGCACCTTTCGTGTTTTGTTTCACTGTCAAACATCTTCAGTTTAACCATGAATGCTCTTACAAACGAACAAACGAACGGAAGTTCATCGCGCGCTTCTTCCATTTTATGAACGAAGCTCATTTTTGGCTCAATGGGTACGTAAATAAGTTGTTGCAGTGTGTGGCATACTGAGGCGTCAGCCCTTGCCGATGAAGGAATTCATCGGGTCAATCCGGTACATACGACCGGCTGCCATGGGATTGACGTAAATAAGCAGAATTTTTCAATTTTGGAGTGAAAATCAGCCAGAAACACTGCAAGAGCTACCAATGCATCCAGAACCAGTAAGGTAGGGCAAAAGTCGGGCGGTAACGACTGTATAATACCCCACACCTACCCTATAAGTACAATGTGGGAGCTATATCCAATTCTGAACCAATTTTTATGGACCTCGGCGGATGTTTTCGGATGGGTTATTAAACAGTTCATATGAAACGTCGAGCAAATATGTTCATGCTGTAATAACTACGATTGACAAATGACAACATTATTGCAAATTACCCAACATCTGACGAACATATATCCATGAGCTATAATCTGAGCCGATTTCGAGCAAACTTCTCAGATATTGTGTTAGTCACCGAGGAAAGCGTTGTGCAAAATTTTGGGAAGATTGGTCAATAAATGCGCTTACAGTGGCTTTTGGAGTGAAAATCGGGCGATATACATACATGACAGCTATATCTAAATCTGAACTGATTTGAACTGATTTCCATGAAATTCACCAGTGATGTGGAAAATCGAAAAAAATCCTTCCTGCCCAATTCCAAGAGAATCGGTTAACAATTGACCATTTTATTGCATTACCGCCACCGTAGCGCAGAGGTTAGCATGTCCGCCTATGACGCTGAACGCCTGGGTTCGAATCCTGGCGAGACCTTCAGAAAAATTTTCAGCGGTGGTTTTCCCCTCCTAATGCTGGCAACATTTGTGAGGTACTATGTCATGTAGAACTTCTCTCCAAAGAGGTGTCGCACTGCGGCACGCCGTTCGGACTCGGCTATAAAAAGGAGGCCCCTTATCATTGAGCTTAAAACTTGAATCGGACTGCACTCATTGATATGTGAGAAGTTGGCCCCTGCTCCTTAGTGGAATGTTCATGGGCAAAATTTGCAATTTGCAATTTACTAGCTGAACCAGGCCCGCTCCGCTCCGCCTTCTTTTACTTTATATGGATCAAAATGATCTTTTGAGTATTTATTTTCGACGATTAAAGAACTTTTATCGAAATACCATGTTACGGAAATAGCATATATATGTATAGCTTGACGAACAGTATCTATAATATCACATATTACAATTTCTCTAATTACAGCCCCATATTGGAATGGTCAGCAAATACGTCCTATTTGGGTGGTGTCTTATGGGGGTGAGGTGGCCCCATGGACACTTTTTCCCAAATGCTGATATCAGATTCCTGCTTTACTCACAAAGACCTTTCATTTGAGACCCGTAAAGCTATGGTCGTAAATTGTCCTCTTTGGAGGTGTTTTTTGGGAGGGGCGGTCCCGCAAAAACTTGGCCCGATATTTGGATATCAGATTTGTATTTTACACTCAAATACATTTTATTTAAGCCCCATATTGACATGGTCAGTAAATAAGTCCTGTTTGGGGGGTGTTTTGGAGAGGAGGTGAACCCTAGAAACTTGCTCCCACATTTGGATATCAGATTCGTATTCTTCTCCCAAATACGTTTCATTTGAGTCCCATATTGCCATGGTCGGTAAATATGTTCGCTTTAGGGGTGTTTTGGGGTGGTCCCCCTAACACTTGGTCCGACAATTGGATATAAAAATTAGCTTAAATCGCACCAACCATCACCGAGATCCGGCGTTTCTGATAATTAAGGTAATTCATCACATTTTCTAGAATTTCTAATTCATTTCATTGTTTGCCCTTTGTAAATTTGATTTGGTCAAAAATAAATAACATGACCCAACCAAATTGTTTGAGGCGCATATATCAAATGTTTAAAATAACCTTGTCTTTGCCCATTCTTTTCATAGCCATAAGTAAAACGTTACGATGGCATACATCAAAATCCCAGCTTTATGTTTTCTTTGTATCACTTCTGCCTTGGGCAAAAGTTTGATTATATTCCTTATTAAAAAGTCTTTGCACCCACACACTGAAAGTTATTTGGCGTTACTGCCACCTGTCGCCAGAAGATGAATCGAACGGAATTTAAGAAAAAAGGAAATCCAATTTTTTGTCTCATTGCAACTTTTTCATATTTGTTATAACCTCCACCATAGGATGGAGGTATACTATCGTCACCGCTTTGTTTGTAACATCTCGAAATATTGGCTTAAGATCTCTATATATGTATATAAAATAGACGCGTGACAGACTGCTTGCTGACTGACTAATCACCGCCCAGCCCAAACGGCTACAGCTAGAACCATGATGCTAGGCCCGCAAATTTTGAATGAATGTTGATCTTTGGCCGTAGTTGCGAGATGAGACGGGATTGACGATATTCGTACTAAAAAGTACCAAATAGAAGAAAAATGGTTGCTGTTTGACCGGGACAATACGAAAGGGTTGCAGTTTAGAGAAATTATTTACGCCTAAATTAAAGAGCGTCTCGAAAAAAAAGTATTGGTGACCAAAAATTTACAAAACCGAACCGGAAATGGTAAAAAGAAATAGTATGTTCAGTGGCGCAATTAGTACTATTTTTTACTTTCTTTTTTTTAAATTTAGCTAGGGCTTGGGATTTTGGTACATTTTCGTTTATTAGGCATAAGATGGGAAAATGCATTACGCATCGAACAATAGTCGTCTCGCCATATGCCGAGCTTGATCTGTGCAGTCTTAAAACCCACCTTATCTATTACTATGGAGATGACAAATATTGTTAGGCGCAAAAAGTTTGTTGCATGTATTTAGGGGACATAAAATAAATAAAAAAAGGAAAAGCGTGCAAAGTTCGGCCGGGCCGAATCTTATATACCACCATGGATCACATTTGTCGAGATCTTTTCCCGGGCATCTCTTCTTAGGCAAAACAAGAAGTAAAATAAAAAGATCGATTTATATGGGAGCTGTATCAGGCTATAGACCGATTCAGACCATAATAAACGCGTATGTTTATGGTCATGAGAGGATCCGTTGTACAAAATTTCAGGCAAATCGGATAACAATTGCGCCCTCTAGAGGCTCAAGAAATCAAGACCAAAGATCGGTTTGTATGGCAGCTATATCAGGTTAGGTACCGATTTGAACCTAATTTAGCACAGTTGTTGGAAGTCACAGCAAAACACGTTCTGCAAAATTTCATTCCAATCGGATATGAATTGCGCCCTCTAGAGGTTCAAGAAGTCAAGACCCAAGATCGGTTTATATGGCAGCTATATATGGTTATGAACCTATTTGAACCATACATGGCACAGTGGTTGGATATCATTACAAAACACTTCCTGCAATATTTCATTCCAATCGGATAAGAATTGCGCCCTCTAGAGGCTCAAGAAGTTAAGATCCAAGATCGGTTTGCATTGCAGCTATATCAGGTTATTGACCGATTTGAACCTTATTCAGCTCAGTTGTTGGAAGTCACAGCAAGACATATTGTGCAAAATTTCATTTCAATCGGATAAGCATTGCGCCCTCTAGAGGCTCAAGAAGTCAACACCCAAGATCGGTTTGTATGGCAGTTATATCAGGTTATGAACCGATTTGAACCTAATTCAGTACAGTTGTTGGAAGTAACAGCAAGACACATTGTGCAAAATTTCATTCCAATCGGATAAGAATTGCGCCCTCTAGAGGCTCAAGAAGTCAAAACCCAAGATCGGTTTATACGTTAGCTATATCAGGTTATGGACCGATTTCAATCATACTTGGCACAGTTATTAGATATCATAACAAAACGCGTCGTGCAAAATGTCATTCCAATCGGATAAGAATTGCGCCCTCTAGAGGCTCAAGAAGTCAAGACCCACGATCGGTTTATATGGCAGCTATGTCAAAACTTGGACCGATATGGACATGGACCATTTACAATCCCAACCGACCTACACTAATTAGAAGTGTTTGTGCAAAATTTCAAGCGGCTAGCTTTACTCCATCGAAAGTTAGCGTGCTTTCGACAGACAGACGGACGGACATGGCTAGGTTGACATAAAATATCACGACGATCAGGAACATATATACTTTTTGGGGTCTCAGACGAATATCTCGAGTATTTACAAACAGAATGACGAAATTAGTATACCCCCATCCTATGGTGGAGGGTATAACATGTAAAAAGGCATTAAGTTCGGCCGGATCGAACTTTGGATACCCACCACCTCGGGTATATATGTTAACCACCTTTCGCCATAATCCGGAGAAAATTACATCGATTACGAACCCAATGCAGCTTTATTGAAATATGGCCCGATTTTGACCAAACTCTGCACGGACGTCGAGTGGTCTATTAAATACAATTCACTGTTCAAGTTGTTAAAACAAAATATTGGTCAATATGGCAGCTATATCGAAATATTGATTGATCAAAACCATATAGGGTACGGAGGTCGAAAAGCCTAACATAGATCCTTGTGCCAAATTTCAGTGAAATCGGATAATAAATGTGGATTTAATGTGCCTAAATTCTCAAATCGGCAGATCGATCTTTGAACTTAACCTGCCCATGATCAAAAAAAATCTGTGGCAAGTTTCAGCTAATTTTCTTCATTTTTAAGGCCTGTAGCGTGGTTTCAACAGACAGACGGACAAACGGACATGGCTAGATCGTCTTAGATTTTTGCGACGATCAAGAATATATGTACTTTTTTGGTAGTGTAGTGGGTCTGGCTGGGCGGTTAAACAGGTGATGTGTATCGAGTGGTCACTGGTCACAATTGGGACATACAAACATACATAGTCCGACGACGAGTACTCAGAAGGCGACGATGAAGACGCTTCTCACCCACTGCTGTCTATGTTCGCACAGCACTTTGCAACATATTCAGTGCAACTAAACTCCCGTAGTGACATAAGGTCAGAGCAAGGTCGGAAATGCACCCATTCCATGCACCGGTTACATTTCACCGACACCCGCCGATGATGGAGCCGGTTCTGCCAAACCGAACAGAACCAGGGTTAGGGGTTCTTTTCACTCCCGGAACGGACCGGACATAATACCTTTACTAAAATTTACCATGAGTGAATATCCTACTGAATGAAATAAGAAAGTGTTTTGCTCTCTGCCATGCTTGCCATTCATGGAAGAGGGTATATACTATTCGACTCAAACGCTTTTACTTGTTTCTTTTTTTTCCTGTTGTGTATGAGTTTTTCGTTTCTGATCAAATTTGATGAACTTCTTTCTGTCTGGATAACATAATTTAACAAGTCATTTAATTTAGCTTTTGGCACGGTAACAGTTTGCCAAAGACAAAACTAATGTAACTTGGTAAGAAATTGTTGGTATTGTTGTTGTTGCTCGTTTCACTAATGTGCTTTACAAAGATTTTTGTATTGCTACGCGTGTTTTAAGCTTCTTGGATTTTTTTCTCTCGCTCGTGAACTGAAATGGAACGACAAAAAAAAGAAACCCACAAAAAAATATATATGGGAAAAAGTTAAACTTCTTGGGAAAATCACCCAAAACTCCAGTTATAACCTTTGAACTTTTGCCTTAGGTATTTGTCAGAGGAGTCCAAGCTGCGCTTTGTCAAGTTTTTGGTTCAAGCTTATAGTTTTGAGAGTCACTAATGTGGTTGACACTTGCTTGGTTTTTTCAGACATGGTTGTCCTCTTTCTAATGCTGACTGAAATCATTGAAGTAAAACGTTTCCCCATAGGCCAAGTACATGTCATACCAAGCGATCTTTAATCATTGGTCCTCCTGAGTTTATTTTAATGATTGGGGAAACTTATTTCGGTCTATTTTCGAGTCCAACTCTAGTAACAGTTCATTAGCAGGGTGGACAAATTTTTTTTTTTTTATCTTTAAACTACTAAGAGATATAGGAAACGCCTGGAGCTCTATCTATTACCTGACTATTTTTTAAGACACAGTTGGAGGAAACTGTTCTGGCTGGGGTTTAAACCCAAAGTCGTAGAGAGAGTTCAAGCTCAGTCGTTTACTTCTTGTTCAACCGGTTGCCACGACCTACAGTTTTAAGTTGGTGATTTGCACCCCACCACCGTAGCGCAGAGGTTAGCATGTCCGCCTATGACGCTGAACGCCTGGGTTCGAATCCTGGTGAGACCATCGGAAACAAATTTTCAGTGATGGTTTTCCCCTCCTAAGGCTGGCAACTTTTGTGATCTAGTAGACCATGTAAAACTTTCTCTCCAAAGAGGTGTCGCACTGCGACACGCCGTTCGGACTCGGCTATAAAAAGGGGGCCCCTTATTATTGAGCTTAAACTTGAATCGGACGTCACACACTGATATGTAAGAAGTTTGCCCCTGTTCCTTAGGGGAATGTTCATGGGTAAAATTTGCAATTTGCGATCTGCACATCACCATGGTGTGCAAAGAAGTTGCCTGCCAGACAATTGGTATCGGTACGTTGCCTACTAGGTAGTGGTGTAATCATGGACTCTTAAAACACCCATCAGAAAATTCAGAACCCTAAAGGAGAGTTTAAAATCACACTTGTGCTTTATTCCAAACCGGGTTTCAATACCCACAAAGTAGTGGACACGAGATAGCTGTCAACACCACACAGGCTGGAACTTTGAGGTCCAATTTGTGTGGTGTTAATCGGTGTCACGAGAAGCTTAGCTGCGAGTTACAGGACGCGTCCCCAGGCAGACAGTGGAATGCTTCATACGGACTAGCTGCAACTGCAGGCGCGGACAATCAGCGGTATCGAGCGGAGAATTTCAGTGATAGGCCAGGCAGCATCGACTCTTGTATAAATACTGAGTGTCTATAATGCTCGAGTGTCCGGTGGTGTAGGCATTCAATAGTACCTACACCACCGAGTCTATCTACTACTTATGATACATAAAACCTATGTCTAAATCTGGTCAATCTTTAAGTTTTTATTTGTTTCTCTTTCGAGACGAGCTCAATGATCAGAGATTTTCTTTGCAAATGGAAAAGGAAATCCAGAGATAGTAACACACATCAACCACTATGGGACGCGTTTCGTCTTTGGTTAGAAGACTTTTCAACCATATTAAGTGTGATGACTTCAAGGGCCGTGAATTAGTATGTTGTATTTGGGTCGAATTAATTGCGAAAAAGCCTCTATAACACAATTACCACATGAACCACGCTCGACAACCCTGCCTATTATGTGTACTTTTTCCCAATGCATGTGTTTTTGTCTAATGACAGACTTTTTCTGCGACAATTACACTACTTCCGTGGTACACATAATTCCGTGCATTTGTTGAAATTGTATTGATGGCTTCGAACGCTGAGACAACGGCAATGGCTCTCGCTGCTGCTCTGTGTGCCCAGGTTCGAATCCCGGCCGGGCTCTGCCGATTTTTTTAATTTTCATGTTTTTTGCCTGTTAGGGCGAAGATCACTAAATTTTAAAATTTTTGTTTGTTTCTCTTTCGAGACGAGCTCAATGATCAGAGATTTTCTTTACAAATGGAAAAGTAAAGCCAGAGATAGCAACACACTCAAACAACTATGGTTTTTTTTAAGTTAAGTTTTTATATATACTGAAATATCGAATAGAACCTTTCAAGATTTTCTTAGGAGCTAAATTGTGGATATTGCAGTCTCGAAAACACATAATGGCTTAAAGAAATATATGGGAGCCATAAGTAAACCTAGGCCGATTTTAATGAAATTTTGCACACATATAGGAACGCCAAATGAAATAGATATCATGCATAATTTTGTAAAGAACGGACCAAAACTATGTCTATGCAGCCTTAAAAGTCCATATCGGATAAAATACATATGGGAGCTTTATCTAAATCTGAAGCGAATTCGTTCATCAATAGCGTTCGTATTTGAACCAAAAATGTGACTGTGCAAAATATTACCAGAATCAAATAACAAAACCGAACTGTACCTTGATCACTAATATACGTAGACAGACAGAAAGACGGACAAACGGTCATAGCTAAATCGAATGCGAAAGTGATTCCAAGTCGGCATCAGTGTACTTATCAATGGGCCCAGCTCTTGACTTCATCGATTTAAAAACGTTGTTCTTTCGATTTTCTTAGCTCCTAAGTTTGTTCTTTTCTGCTAGAATTTATATTTACCAAAGTTACTTACAAGTAAAACCCTGTGGCTGGCTGGATGGCTAACTGTCAGTAGCGACAAGCGAGACTAATGAGTTTTTACAAAATAAAATTTATGTCTCTTAATAAAGCAGATAGAAGACCATGTCACATTGAACCTTAAATGCGTTCATAATGTCATACATTCAGACACCGACAAAAACCTTTAAAGAAGTTGTTTAACAGATACATGTGTGTGTGTGTGTATGTGTATAATTCAGCATGTGGGTAAAAGAAAAACAATTACATTTTCATTGCGTAAGCTAATGTCGCACATTGGTGTATAATCACATAAAATAAAATAAAATAAAATAAAATAAAATAAAATAAAATAAAATAAAATAAAATAAAATAAAATAAAATAAAATAAAATAAAATAAAATAAAATAAAATAAAATAAAATAAAATAAAATAAAATAAAATAAATGAAATAAATTAAAATAACATAGAATCGAATAAAATAAAATAAAATAAAATAAAATAAAATAAAATAAAATAAAATAAAATAAAATAAAATAAAATAAAATAAAATAAAATAAAATACAATAAAAATTAAAATAAAATAAAATAAAATAAATTAAAATAAATTAGAATAAATAAAATAAAAATATCAGCATCGTGCTCTTCTCTTATATGCCATTTATTTAAACCCCATATTGCCAATGTCTTAAGGGGTGTTTATAGCATGAGGCGTCCCCCAAACACTTGGCCCCAAAACTGATTATCAAATTAGTTTTCTTATCTAAAATATTTTTCAATAAGGCTCATATTTTACCCTTTAGGGGGTTTTTTAGTGAAGGGTGCCCAATGTACATGGTTCCACATTTCGATTTCAGATTCGTATTCTACTCCCAAATACCTTTATTTGAGCCCCATATTGCGATAGTCAGTAAATAATTAATATTTATGGGGTATTTTAGGAAAGGTGTAAACTCCCAGAAACTTGGTCCCGAATTTGGGTATCAATTTCGTGCTGTACTATTCAATACCATTCATTAGAGCCCCACATTGACATGGTCGGTAAATATGCCGATTTATGGGTGTTTTGGGGTGTGGGGTGGTCCCCAAACACTTAGCCCTGAAAATATATCAGCATCGTGCTCTATTCTCATGTATCTGTATATCGCTTATATGAATCCCACATTGCCATTGGCCTCGAAATTAAATATCAAATTCGTTTCTAATCCCAAATAGCTTTCATTTGAGTCCCATATTATCATAATGGGTCAATTAACTTATTTGACGTATTTGTAGGAGGAAAAGCGCCACCTGGACTTGAATGCAAATTTAAATGTCATATTGTAATCTACTCCCAAATACCTTTCATTTGAGTCTCATATAGCCATGGCCGGTTAATATGCCCGTTTTGTGGTATTTGGGGGTGGGGCGACCTCCCATTACTTGGACCTGATTTTTTATGCCATATTTGTTAAATTATGCGGAATACTTTTCTCATTTGAGTCCCATATTTATAGGAACGCCGAATATATCTGTTTAGAGGAGTTTTGGGGTTAGGGCGACCTGCTGGGTACTTGGACCAAAATTCTAATACGATATTCCTTTTCTAGTCTCCAATACCTTTGATTTGATAACCATATTGTGACCATCGGTCCACTTTTGGCTTTGGGTGGCGTTGTTGGGGTATGGGGGATACCATCCGATATCTAAAAATTATATAGCCTACGTTTCCTTCCAGATAAACTTGCACAATCTGTGATAATTTTAAGAAAATCTGTTAACCATTTAAGTCATTTTTGGGAGGAAGGGTGATCCCCTTCGTAATCTACTCCCGAATACCTTTCATTAGAGGCCCATATTTACATGAACCACCAATATGTCTGTTTGGGAGAATATCGGGGCCCGATGGGTACCTAGATATTTTCCAATACCTTTCATTTCATACCCATATTGTCCCGATCGGTCCGCTTTTGATTTTAGGTGGTGTTTTTGGGTAACAGGGGAGGGTCCGCCTCCTTCCGAAATCAACAAATTATAAAGACTATCTCTCCTTCCTGTCCATATTGGCAATCTACTCACGAACACCTTTCATTGGAGTCCCATATTGCCATGATCGTCCAAAAAACCTATTTTAGGGGTTTTGGGATTGGGGCGGCCCCCAGTTACTTGGACCTAATTTTTAATATAAAATTCGTACTCTACTCCTGAATACCTTTCATATGAGTAAAATATTGTCCCGATCGGTCCATTTTTATTTTGTGTAGTACTTTTGGGGTAAGGGGGAGGGTCCGTCCCCCTTTCGATATCAAAAAATTTATATAGCCTATGTTTCCTTCGAGACCAACCTACATAAGGTAATCGAGGTAATCAAGGTAATCGGTTCAGCCGTTTTTGAGTCTATACGGAACAGACAAACAAAAAAACTTAAATTCAATTTTATACATAATATTCTTGATCGTCTTGAAATTTTAATGTCAATTTAGCAGTGTCCGACCTCTACGGAAAGCTAGCCTACTTTGGAATGAGTTAGGATAGGCACTTGAAACTTACACAAATACTTCTTGTTGGTGGAGGCCGGTTGAAATTGTAAATGAAGCAAAAGGATCCATGTTTTTATATAGCTCCCATATAAACCGATCTCCCTATATGAGTTCTTGAACCTCTAGATGGCGCAATTTTTTTCTGATTTGACTGAAATCTTATACGTAAAGTTGTGCTATGATCTCCAGAAACTGTGGCAAATATAGTCTAAATCGGTCTACTACCTGTTATTGCTCCCATATAACCCGATCTATCAATTTGACTGCATAACCCTATAAAGGGCGTTAGGGAGGGTATTTAAGACTCGACCAGGCCGAACTTAATGGGCTTTTCACGGTGCTTCTCCCATTACTCACATGATGCGCGAGCATCGTAAGGTGGCTCTCTCTAAGACAATAGCAAACAAGTAAGAGCGTGCTAAGTTCGGCCGGGCCGAATCTTATATACCCTCCATCATGATCGCATCTGTCGAGTTCTTTGCGCAGTATCTGTTTTTAGGCAAACAAAAAATAATTAATAAGGACGGAGGAGGAGCTATATCAAGTTATAGTCCGATTCGGGGCTCAAGAAGCAAAATCGGAAGATCGGTTTATATGGGAGCTGTATCAAGCTATAGATCGATTCTGACCATATTGCACACGTATGTTGAAGGCCATGGCAGGAGCCGTTGTACAAAATTTGTCCCACATCGGATGGAAATTGCGCTCTCTAGAGGCTCAAGAAGTCAAGATCCCAGATGGCTCAAGAAGTCAATACCCAAGATCGGTTTATATGGCAGCTATATCAGGTTATGGACCGATTTGGACCGTACTTCGCACAGTTATTGGAAGTGATATCAAAACACTATGTTCAAAATTTCCGTCAAATCGGACGAGAATTGCGCCCTCTTGATGCTTAAGAAGTCAAGACCCAAGATCGGTTTATATGACAGCTATATCAGGTTATGAACCGATTTGGACCATACTTCGCACAGTTGTTGAAAGTGATATCAAAACACTACGTGCAAAATTTCAGTTAAATCGGACGAGAACTGCGCCCTCTAGAGGCTCAAGAAGTCAAGGTCCTAGATCGACTTATATGTCAGCTATATCAAAACATGGACCGATTTGGCCCATTTACAATCCCAACCGACCTACACTAATAAGAAGTATTTGTTCAAAATTTCAAGCAGCTAGCTTTACTCCTTCAATAGTTAGATTGCATTCGACAGGCAGACGGACGGATGGACGAACGGACAGACAGACGGACGCACAGACGGCCGGACAGACAGACAGACAGACGGACGGACAGACGGACGGACAGACGGACGGATAGACGGACGGACAGACGGACGGACAGACAGGCGGACAGACGGATGGACGGACGGATGGACAGACGGATGGACAGATGGACGGACAGACAGGCGGACTGACGGACGGACAGACGGACGGATGGGCACAGGGGCGGACATGACTAGTTCGACTTAAAATGTGACGACGATCAAGAATATATATTATGGGGTCTTAGACGCATATTTCGAGGTGTTACAAAACAGAATGACGAAATTAGTATACCCCCATCTTATGGTGGAGGATATAAAAATATGTTGAGATGAGACACCTGTCGCTACCTAAATGCCCATATGTTTGTGAGTGTATATGAAAGGCATGGAATTTCCAAATTTATTTTTCAACATTTAAGCCTTGGTACATACAAAACTCATACATAAACAATTCATATGAGCAGTCACCAAAAAAGGGTGCTTTATAAGATATGAGGCAAAAAGAAACTTAGTCCCTTGCTCTGGAGGAAAACGTTCTTGATATAAAGAATTTCATTTTATTTAACTAAATTAAATTTATTGTTATTGGTAATGTTTACTTATTTGTTGTTGTTGATGATGTTCACTTTTGATTATGTGTTTTCAATATTCGTTTGTTTTCCCTTTTTGTTTTGCAGATTGTACCTGGTGGCATTGCCTCAAAATGTGGTAAGCTGCGTATGGGCGACCGCATCCTAAAAGTGAACGATACCGATGTCTCACGTGCCACTCATCAAGAGGCTGTAATGGAGCTACTCAAGCCCGGCAATGATATTAAACTGACCATACAGCATGATCCATTGCCAGCCGGATTCCAGGTATGTATGAAGGAAGTCAAGTTGCCTAAATACCAGCCATTGTGGGTCATTTTTGGGTTACTTTTTGTTTGAGTCCTTTTATGTTTTTGTATTTCTTGTCCTGATGTTGACATTAGGGGCGTCATTTAGATTTATGATTTTGACCTCTTTCGATTTTCTGAGAAAAACGAAAGGCTATGTTCGTTCAATATAGTTTTGTTTGTGCCTTTTTTTTGATACAAATGCTATGGCAAAAATATGCACACACACCCAAACTCTTAAAAAAAGAGTTTTAGATTGTTTTTTTTATTAATTTTATGTTTATTTTTTGGGATGTTTTTGTGTTTTTTTTTGTTGCTTATCATTGATAAACGTGAAATGAACAACATAAGAACAAGAACCAATAAATTCGTTTGTAAAATGTTATCCTTTTTTACTTTTTTCACCCAAAACCGCACACAACCAAACAATCGAACTAAATTGAATTAAAAACAAAAAAAAAAAAACACGCACACACAGACAATACAAGTAGACTATATACCTGTGGAGGTAAGCGCTTAAGACTCCTTACAAGAGCATCATCCCTCTACGTTACCCCCTCAAGTCCACCACCCCCTGAAATGTATAAACCTGCTTTTCGTCCTTTTCTGCTGAAAGATGCTCGCAAGCAATCAATCTATTTAATATAAATGTTTGTTGTGCCTTATTTTATTGTTTTTGGTGTTGTATAGATTTTTGTTTTTGCTCAACTTAAGTAGCTTTAATCCTTTAATTCCGGTATTAATAGACAATTTTTTTTATAATACCCTTTTGCTTCCTGCTTAGCGAAACTAAAGTTGGTGTGACCTTTGAGAGTTGAACAAATCTGTTATTGAAGCATTCAATTTATTTGGGAATCAATTAATGTGCAACAATTAAACCATTCATTCAAATCGAATTGAATCGTTTGCTGATAATCTGCTAAATGAATTTAAAGGATTATTTTTATTGCTGGCCAGCAAGGTTTATTAGCATTTTTCTGCCTTTGGGCGGGCTTTCATTTAAATATGCAAATGTAATGGATTTCAAACACTTACACACACATGTAAATCAATTAAGAAGTTTGAGGATTTGATTTTATGGATATTCACATTTAGTTTGTGATGCCATAGGGGATAGCAGAAGAGGAACTATGAAGAAGAAGAAGATACTATTAATGGCATATAATCGGCTAATCCCATGTAAGCATTATAAATACACATTTTGTATGTGGTGCATTAGAATCGCTTAAGGTGTTTATGAATGGGGTTGTAGCAGTGTGTTGTTGCATTCCTTGCCTATGAAGAACTCCATTGGGTCATTGCGGTTCGTACAACCGGCTGTCAGGAGATTTCAAAGTTGTTTTGTTATTGTTGCCTTTGAAGAAATGTTCATGGATGTTGTTGTAGCAGTGTGTTGTACACTAAGGCAGCAGCCCTTGCCCATAAAGGACTCCATTAGGTCAATGCGGTACGTACAACCGGCTGTCAGGAGATTTCAAAGTTGTTTGTTATTATAGCCTTTGAAGAAATGTTAAAGAAAATTTGTGCAGAAACCGTAAATCCTGGCTTTGAAAGCCGTTTCTGACCAGCCCAGATTCACAGGGAGTCTTCTCTACAATCAATCAGAACTTTCCTCCACGATGATCTTCTGCAATGAGATAATGACAGCGATAACCTAATAGGCCTAAAGCCTCGACCACATTACTTTTGCAGGTGATTCTCTGAGGACATGTGGTTTAGACAATCGCTCAAAGATCTAAAATCGAATCACTTTCACTATCGCCGCAAGTGCACGAGAATGAATTTCGTTCATTCTCCACGATGATCTCCTGTAATGACATAATGACAACAATAACCCAAAAGGTAAAGCCTCGACCATATTACTCTAGCAGATGATTCTCTGAGGACATGTGGTTTAGACAATCGCTCAAAGATCTAAAATCGAATCACTTTCACTACCGCTGCTAGTGCACGAGAATGAATTTCGTTCATTCTGATATGTCGGAGACCACCGTAGCGCAGAGGTTGGTCAGACCATGTTCGCCTCTGACGCTGAACGCCTGGGTTCGAAACTTGGCAAGACCATCAGAAAAAAATTGTTCAGGGGTGTTTTTCCCCTCCTAATGCTGGCAACATTTGTGAGGTACTATGCCATATAAAATTTCTCTTCAAAGAGAGGTCGCACTGCGGTACGCCGTTCGGACTCGGCTATAAAAAGGAGGCCCCTTATCATTGAGCTTAAACTTGAATCGGACGGCACTCATTGATTTGTGAGAAGTTTGCCCCTGTTCCTTAGTGGAATGTTCATGGACGAAATGTGCATGTGATATGTCTGATTAATCAAAGGTTCTTTTATATCTACCAACATAAAATGCGAGGTTTAAAAATCGAATCTTTGCGTCTGTAACATCTTAGAATATTGATCTGCGACCCCATAAGGTAAATTATATATATATATATTGGGTTGCCCAAAAAGTAATTGCGGATTTTTCATATAGTCGGCGGAGTTATGGATCGATTTGAACTTTTCTTAGCACAGCTGTTGAAAGGCATAACAAAACACCTCATGCAAAATTTCAGCCAAATCGGATAGGAATTCCGCACTCTAGACGCTCAAGAAGTCAAGACCCCAGATAGATATGACAGCTATATCAGGTTATGGACTGATTTGAACTACCACAGTTGTTGAAAATAACAACAAAACATCTCATGCAAAATTTCAGCTAAATCGGATAAAAATTGTGCCCTCTAGCGGTTCAAGAAGTCAAGACCCCAGAGCGGTTTATAGGGGAGCTTTATCAAAACGTGGACCGATATAGCCCATTTACAATCCAACCGACCTACACCAATAAGAAGTATTTGTGCAAAGTTTCAAGCGGCTGGCTTTATTCCTTAAAAAGTTAGCGTGCTTTCGACAGACAGACAGACGGTCGGACGGACAGACAGACGGACGGACGGACAGACGGACGGACGGTCGGACGGACGGACAGACGGACATGGCTATTTCGACTTAAAACGTCAAGACGATCAAGAATATATACACTTTATGGGGTCTTAGACAGATATTTCGAGGTGTTACAAACAGAATGACGAAATTAGTATACCCCCATCCTATGGAGGGTATAAAAAGTAACCTCGAAAAAGAAAATTTAACTTCCGTGCTGTTTACAAAATCCTTAATTGTTTACCATACCACGCATCTTTGTTGGTGGATGTCTGCTATGGTGTCCCCACCTATGTGGCAGTGTCTGTTAGCCGCGAAAGTCGGGCAATGACAGGATATGCTCCAACGTCTCATCATCTTTTCCACATGCATTCCCTACACATGCTATCTCTTTCCACACTGATTTTGCATAACTGAGCTCGTAGTCTTATGTGTTCTGGTATGATACGGAATGCTTTACTTATCTCCCGCTTGATTCCTTTCAGTAATAGCCTCGACTTCTCACTATCCGCATCTCTCTATACGATTTTCGTCGTCCTGCCGACCGTTTCGTTGTTCCAGAGTGATACATGCGCATTCAGCCCACGCTCTTAATTCGGACCAGGAGGAACCGGCACATGTTTAAATACCGAGAGCCTATGACAAAGGAAGTTATTGGCGCATTGAAATAACAAATGCCCATAACGTTCCCACGGCGATCGGTCCTTGGATCGGAACGAGATGGCTCACTTATAGAGCTTGACGAAGATGGCTACCGCCACAAACAAATATGGCTACAATAGCAACAGGAGTATCCTATCGCATCAGAGTAGACAATAACTTCAGATTTGGCCAGGATGGTCAGATTCTTCATAAGCTTTTCAAAGACCAGAGTTCCTTAAAGAACTTAGGTTAGGTAAGGTTAAGAACTTGGGTTAGGTCACTATGGACATACACCAAAGCCAGTAATCGACTTTCGAGTCAACCAAGTTTGTTGATGGCAGTCCTCTGACCTTCACCGCCAAAACGTCTGCCCTTTTATTGCCGCTTCCTCCGTTATGGCCCGAAACCCAAACGATGCGGATCGCGCCATTCTCAGAGAAGTCGTTAATCTCCTTCTTACACTCCAAGACTCTACGTGACTTTACCGTGCTGTTGTTATTCCCTTATGGCCAGTTTACTGTACCGCGATTGTAAGACCATTCTCCCATCGCCTTAAGTCTCAGCCGCAATGGCTGCCTCACATTAAATCTGTATGTCTATAGGATAGACGTAGTTCACTGGCTCTACAGGAGCGTGATTAGATCAATACCTACTCTACATTAAGATAATACAACAGGTACAAAGAATTTTTTGTCTTGGCAAAGGTGGAGCGACGAGGACCCCGCCTACTAGGGCACTGGATACTATTCTAAATATCCAACTAGAATACTCTCCAGTGCCCTAGAGGGCGTGGTCCTCATCGCTCCGCCTTTGCCAAGACAGCATGTTCTCTGATACAACAGAGTATTATCCGAACGTTGCACTTTTTTTGCCATCGCAGTCCACCAAACTATTGAGGCGTGAGTAAGTATTGGTCCAATCACGCTCATGTAGAGCCAGTGGACTATCCTCGGATTTAGGCCCCATTTCGAGCCTATTGCGCGTCTGCGTTGTGCCCAACATCTGTGAGCCTTCTGGGTACGCTCCTGAACATGACATTCCAATTCCAAGATCCGGTCTAAGTATTTGACCCTGTCAAATATCGTTCTATTAAGGAAACGAGGTGCATTATGTAGGACCACCTTTGTCTTCCTCGTGAAGAAGCAAATTTCGGTCTTTTCTGGGTTAACATTGAGACCTTTAGGTCTATCCCAGTCGTATGCCATCTACAGGACCCTTTGGGCCCCTCTGCATAGCTGGTTCGTATCCTTACCCCTTAGAAGTATTAGAACATTGTTTGCTTAGCAGACAGGTTCAAATTCCTCCTCAGCCATCATCCATAATAGGTCATTTATGATGATCACCCCTAAGAGTGGCGATAAAATGCCCCCGTGCGACATGTCCTGTGGCAATTTTTTTCCTCTTAATAATGTCATGGAATCCACAATTTATCCATCTGTTCCTTGGCATATGGTTTATCCAGTCTCTAATGACCTGATCCACCCGGTGCTGGTCTAAGAATTGGATCAATTTGTCGGTCCGCACATTGTTGAAAACCCCCTCGATGTCAATGTTGTTGCTGTTGTAGCCATATTTTCATGTGGAGGTGGCGATTCTCGTCAAGATTCTCCAAAGCACCGATCGCAGCGGTTACAGGGTGGCCATTGGTTATATAAAGGCGCCAATAACCTGCCTTGTCATATCGAACATCATAGGCGCTCAGTATTTGTGGAAGAGCCGGTGACACTGAGACTCTCCGCTCGATATCGCTGATTGTCCACGACTGCCGTTGCAGCTACCCCAAATGGAGCATTCCACTATCCGCAACCTGTTGACGGTAGGTCGCAGCTATGCTTTTCGCCCGACTTCTCACAAAGACTCTCCTTGCGATACCGCTGATTGTCCGCGACTGCAGTTGCAGCTACCTCGTGTGGATCATTCCACTATCCGCAACCTGTGGACGTGCCCGGTAGGTCGCTGCTATGCTTCTAGTGACAGCAATGGACAACACTCAGATCGGACCAGCCTGTGTGGTGCTGACAGCTATCTCTTGCCGGGCCTCGATGTCAATGCATACAGCTATTGTGTATGTCTAAGCATCGAAGGATACTTCTATCTTATGCACAACCTCGTGCAGAGCAGTCTCCACAGACCCTCCCTTGACATAGGCATGCGGTTTGTTTTAAACAGTTCGCTGGATGTCATACTCTTTATCATGGTGTCCACAATACGTTCCATGGTTTTGAGTAAATAGGCTTATACGAGGGTTGCCTTTTATATTTCGGGATTAGAGAACACAAAAACAAATATCAAAAATCGCTTTTATTGTTTTCAAAATATTCCCCACTTGTGTATGCGTTTGAACCAATTGTCGAAGCACTTTTGCCACTGTGATTGAGGTATCTCCAAAACATGCATTCTGTACGCATCATCCGCTTCTTCAGGTTTCAAAAAACATTGACCTCTCATTTTATTTTTTAATTGAGGGAATAAAATGAAGTCATTCGGTGCCAAGTCAGGTCTATACGGAAGATGACTCATCAAATCGATGTTTTGAGTGCTCAAAAAAGCAGTTGTTTCGTATTTTTGGAGCATTTCTTTCGAACAATTGACACAAGCCTTTTTTTGAGCGATGGACAAATTGTGTGAGGGAACCCAACGCGAACAAATTTTTTTTGACGGTCAAATGTTCATGCATTATTCAATGTTTGCTGCTCTCACTAATGCCTAAGGTTGTCTCAATTTCACGATAGGTCACATGACGATTTTGAAATATCAGTTGGCGCACAGCATCAATGGCTTTTATTTAACAACAACTGATTTTGGACGACCTTCACGAAATTCATCTTGGAGTGAACTACGACTTCGGTTGAACTCACCATACCATTGATAAACACTGGTCCTTGATGGAGCTTCATCGCCAAAAATTGAATTAAGTTCATCGATGCATTGTTGTTTAGTTAATGCACGTCGAAAGATGTAGAACGATTTAAGTCCATTTTTTGGGCGAGATGTACCTCTTAAGTTTCTGTAAACAACACAAATAGCGCTCGTATGTCAAAAAGTTCTGAGTACGTATAACCTCAGAAATGTCAAGCATTACGATAGAGATGTCAGTTGACATATTGTAACACAAGAGTTGTCCATTCCCGAAATATAAAAGGCAACCCTCGTATTTTTTCGGATTTAAAAAAAGCGCTTATAAAGCCATCCTGTGGTTCTGGGAATACTATTAGACTAAATTCAAATGTTACCAAGATTGTTCTTCCCATCTCTGATGTATCTGGATTATATTGTAAGATATTAGGTATCCTTAATGTTCAACAAATCCTTTTAAAACTCTCTATCCCTCGCAAAATGGCTGTTGTACTGTGTTATTGTTTTAATTTTGCATGTAGATGTTTATTTTATTTGCATACTAACCCACCAACGCCTGAACCTGGATTCTCTTGTCCGATTGTAATGAAATTTCATATATAGTTGACAGCGGATTATAAAGTGGACAGCATCACATGAAATTCTTTGAAAATGATTTAACGTCGCACAGTGGGCCAAATGGCAAAAAAATTGGAAATAAGTCTACAACTTTTTATCTGTTGATTTTAGCCATACAAAATGTTCTAGACATTTGTAGAGGAGGACATAGGCTTTCAGAAAAGTGCTGTTGTTGGTCCATATCTTTAATACAGGGTGAGCTACAGGGTGTGAAAGTTGACCACTTTTGACTTCTCCAAGCTTCTGGGGGCCATAACTTTTGATCTACTCAACCGATTTACATGATTTAGGACTCTAGAGAAAGAGCTTGACAAGATCTAAAAAACTTATGCATAAAGTACCATGCCATCGTGTACTGTTAAGGAGTTATGAATTGTTTAATTTTAAAATATGAAAATTTGGCCTTGGTTTTTTTCAGTGTTTTTTAAATAACTCCGTCAATTTTAAAGCTATAAACTTCATACTTCACACAAATTATGCCAGCATATGTGTGCATAAAATACAAAAGGAATCACGTGAATATCTTTGGCGGTTTAAAAATGGCATCGTTTTCAATATGAAAAATATTTTTTTTGTCAAAAAATTGCAAAATTTTTCAAAAAAGATACTCCCATTTCCTTTAAGTTTTCGCAAACTTTGGCCGTCAAAGCATTATCATTTCTTTCCATTTTCACAAAGTCGAGGTATTAAGAAAAGTTTTAAGTGCTAATTTGGCTAATTTCGATATCAAACAACACCGTTATCTTAAGACCAAAATGGCCAATTTTTTTACTAAACTTCAAAAGTTTCTCACTGGAAAAAAAGTTCCACGGGGATTTTTTCGCTTTTTTTGAACTTAAATGAAAGCTTAAAATGTTCCCAACATTTTAAGGTATGTCTCGCCATATCCTAGCCATAAATGAGATCGTAGCGATCAAAATACTGAAAAAAGTCAATTTTCAAGTAGTGCTATATTCATTGCTAAAAAACAAGTATTACGTCACATTTTATTGCAAAGATGTTAAATAAACTTTTATTTGGTAACACTTCTTCTACAAAACACAAAAAGAATCATGGAAATATCTCTATTCTATTCCATTTTATGGAACCGGCAATAAAAAAGTCAATTTTTCAAAAAAGTCGAATTTCCCAAATTTTGTTTTTGTTGTCCTAATTGCACATGACACACTATAGCCATATTTACGCAACATACCTTATCGTAAAGGAAATTTTCATACCTTTCCAACGATGTATAAAACATTTCTCAACTCGGATTCTATCTACTCTAAAATTCATTTACACTTCATTAAACTCTATATAAAAATGTCTATTTGTGAAATGGAACCTTATATGGGGCCTACACTAAAACATTGATAGATTTGCCCAGGGTTTACAATACAAATGTGTTAGAATAAAAAAAGGTCTCCTGCCAAAGTTTAAAAAAATTGGAATAAAAATATGTGTTTTAGAGCGAAAACACTTCGCATCGGCGTGCGTTTATATGTATATTAGCTACTCCCAAAATAAAAAAGCATTTTAGTTTTGTATTATTTGATTTTATTCTCTACCAAATAATCTAAGGTATCAAAATTTAAAAGCTCTTTAATTTGAATGGCATCGGGATCGTCCTTATCTATATCGTCACATATTTTTGGTAGCCATTTAGTTCTGATGCTGTATAGTACCGGATCAGACGATAACAATAAATATTGAAGTAAATCATAATTTTGGTTAAATTTGGTGCTCTTTCGGGTATTGAAAAGCCGGAACTGTTTAACATCTCTATTACGGGATTCCTGAGCTTCTTCTGTAAGTTCTCCTAACGGAAGTATGTTGTATTCCACAATTTCCTTGCCATGATGTAAGACTTTATGTACTGTCGGTGTTAAAGCTTTCCACGAATATAAATCAGATAAAATGTTTTTTGTGTCATTACTATAAGCTTCAAATTTGGTTGAATTTATCATCTTTTTGCTATTGATTACAGCCAAAATCACTTTGAATCGTCTTAGCAAGTGTTCATCAAGACCGGTTATTTTAGATGTCGATACGGGGTCCTCAAAAAACCGCCTTGCCGAGTTGCCATCATTTGTGCTTCCGTATCCGTAAAGAGGTTTATCTATTATAAGTCCCTTTTGTTTAAACTCCAACTGGATTCGATTCTTCTCTTCCTGCCTCATTTTGTGAAGATCTTGGTTGTTTCTAGCAGAGACATCGCGGTTTCCAGGGCTAGTCCGATATTTAAGGTCATACGATAAATGCAAACAATACTCCATGAATCGAATTCTACAGTGCAGGGGCGAAATACCGAAATTGAGCGCATTTTCGTTTACTAAATTTTCATCAGACTTGTCCTCGAATTGCCCATTCTTCTTGCCACAAATATTGCATCTCCAATTGGACATAACGCCAGTTAATGCGTTTGCCACCTTTCCATCGATCATAGTGAGTTGTAGTTGAAACGAAACTTTTATATTTCTTCCCAATTGGTTTATAACAATCATGGGTAATGCAGCAATTTCTTCCTTTATTTCGTTCACCAAAGATCGTGTTGTGTTCCGGTCTTCCTTTGTATACTCAAACCGAATTGGGCGACATAAATATTTTGACCCAGGTGTTCTATTTATCCATATATCTTGAAATGCATTTTCTTTCGATGATGAAGATTGGTCCTTGTACAATCTCATTCTCAATGGTACTAATGATGCCATGAAAATTGATGCGAAGTTGGTATCTATTTCTGTTTGTTGCTTATATTCGGAAAATCCAGATGATCCATCACAACCCCATTTGCTGATCAAAACCACTTCGGAATTATTACATGTGTTCAACTGTTCTTCAGTAAAATTAGAAATAATTCTAACAGCTGTATTTTCAACAAGATCAGCAAGTTTCACTCTTGCTTTTAATTCGTCCACGTATATATTTGATGGCACCATTTTCGTCCTGGTGTTGTACAATTTATGTTTTGAGGGTAAACAACCCCATCCTTTTTCACGAAGAGCCTTCCTCATTGTTGAGTATTTGTTTCTTGAGAGGCCTAGGTTCAAAATCAGGGCCAGTGCATCTTCCTCCGTGAATTCTGTAGTCGATTTTGGAGTTGGAATACTTTCTACCATTCTCTTTACCCTTTTCGGAGATGCTAATGGTAAAACATCGACAATTCGTCCAACATTTTTTGGTTGTGTTTTTAACAATGCTGTTTTGAACGTATCTTTTATTAAATTTGGCGGATGTGCCGCCAATAGTTCCTCTTGTTTTTTCTTTTTGGTTTTCTCCGTAACTTCGTCGTATGCTTTGCTAGGCCGGCCGGGAATCAGCGGTTTAATTTCAATAAGTAGATCCGATTTCAGCCACTTCTCATACATTTTGAAAAACTTGATTTTTGCGAATGAACATTCTGGCAACCTTCTCTCAAATGATTTGTAGAATTTTTCAAGTTTGTCTAAAGCGTCTTTGTTTAGCCTTATTCCATATATGTGGTCCAAAGTGTAAACAAGTTCCTTAAATGACTCCGTGTATGATTTGGAATCATTTTTGATGTCCCATACAATTTTCGAAAGAGTGGAATACTTCAGTATGACTTCCATAACTTATAAATGTCCTTTACGCCTCTACAAAATATAATGAAGAAAATTTGGATTTTGTTCAAATATTTATGCAATATATTCACAATTAATGACCCATTTCAGGTATCAGACGCAATCGTAAAAAGGGGTCCAAAGTGCCTCTTTTTACTTACTCTTCTATAATTATTTACCTGGACTCGAATTTGGTTAAAAAAAATGACAATGAATTTTTTATGGGTAGGTTTTTTCACATTCATTGATACGGTGGATTTCCTGGGAATTCGACATAGCGAAACAGGTAACATTTGTCTGCATCAAATCTTAACACAAATATATATATATATGCAGGTATATTTCTAGGTTACTTTTTATTCAAAAATCATCAGCTTACATTAAAAATAGATGTAGGTACTATACAAACGCACGCCGATGCGAAGTGTTTTCGCTCTAAAACACATATTTTTATTCCAATTTTTTTAAACTTTGGCAGGAGACCTTTTTTTATTCTAACACATTTGTATTGTAAACCCTGGGCAAATCTATCAATGTTTTAGTGTAGGCCCCATATAAGGTTCCATTTCACAAATAGACATTTTTATATAGAGTTTAATGAAGTGTAAATGAATTTTAGAGTAGATAGAATCCGAGTTGAGAAATGTTTTATACATCGTTGGAAAGGTATGAAAATTTCCTTTACGATAAGGTATGTTGCGTAAATATGGCTATAGTGTGTCATGTGCAATTAGGACAACAAAAACAAAATTTGGGAAATTCGACTTTTTTGAAAAATTGACTTTTTTATTGCCGGTTCCATAAAATGGAATAGAATAGAGATATTTCCATGATTCTTTTTGTGTTTTGTAGAAGAAGTGTTACCAAATAAAAGTTTATTTAACATCTTTGCAATAAAATGTGACGTAATACTTGTTTTTTAGCAATGAATATAGCACTACTTGAAAATTGACTTTTTTCAGTATTTTGATCGCTACGATCTCATTTATGGCTAGGATATGGCGAGACATACCTTAAAATGTTGGGAACATTTTAAGCTTTCATTTAAGTTCAAAAAAAGCGAAAAAATCCCCGTGGAACTTTTTTTCCAGTGAGAAACTTTTGAAGTTTAGTAAAAAAATTGGCCATTTTGGTCTTAAGATAACGGTGTTGTTTGATATCGAAATTAGCCAAATTAGCACTTAAAACTTTTCTTAATACCTCGACTTTGTGAAAATGGAAAGAAATGATAATGCTTTGACGGCCAAAGTTTGCGAAAACTTAAAGGAAATGGGAGTATCTTTTTTGAAAAATTTTGCAATTTTTTGACAAAAAAAATATTTTTCATATTGAAAACGATGCCATTTTTAAACCGCCAAAGATATTCACGTGATTCCTTTTGTATTTTATGCACACATATGCTGGCATAATTTGTGTGAAGTATGAAGTTTATAGCTTTAAAATTGACGGAGTTATTTAAAAAACACTGAAAAAAACCAAGGCCAAATTTTCATATTTTAAAATTAAACAATTCATAACTCCTTAACAGTACACGATGGCATGGTACTTTATGCATAAGTTTTTTAGATCTTGTCAAGCTCTTTCTCTAGAGTCCTAAATCATGTAAATCGGTTGAGTAGATCAAAAGTTATGGCCCCCAGAAGCTTGGAGAAGTCAAAAGTGGTCAACTTTCACACCCTGTAGCTCACCCTGTATTAAAGATATGGACCAACAACAGCACTTTTCTGAAAGCCTATGTCCTCCTCTACAAATGTCTAGAACATTTTGTATGGCTAAAATCAACAGATAAAAAGTTGTAGACTTATTTCCAATTTTTTTGCCATTTGGCCCACTGTGCGTCGTCAGAAAACAATGTTTTTTAAAAAAATTTCTAAAAATTGTTGAAAAAAAATTTAAGTTTTTTTTAAGCCACTATGTTGTTAAAACGAAAAAAATCTTTCATTTAGCTCCTCTCGAAAGAGAAAACAAAACGAAAATTGTAAAATAATCTTCGCTCTAACAGCCAAAACAACTTGAAAATGAAAAATTCGGCAATGCCTGGGCACACGGAGCAACAGCGAGAGCCGTTGCCGTTGTCTAGCGTTCGAAGCCATCAATATTATTTTCCAAAATGGTGCACAAATTTATGTGTATGCTATGGGAGTAGTGTAATTGTGCAGACAAAGAATCTGCCATTACACAAACACATGCATTGGGAAAGGAATAACTAGCGGACAGGGTTGCTGAGCGTGGGTAATGTGGTACTTATATCATAAAGGTGTTTTCGCAATATCAACATACCAAAAGGTTGAAAAGTCTTTTAACCAAAGACGAAACACGTCCCATAGTGGTTTCTGTGTGTGGGTCCTCTCTGGCTTTCCTTTTCCATTGCAGAAAAATTTCCGATCATTGAGCTCGTCTGGAAAGAGAAAACAAACGAAAATGAAAAGAGGTCATATTCTTAACTTTTTATGACCAATTAGCGAAGAAAAGTAGATTTTAATGACTTTGGCATAAAAACACACCTACTGTCAAAAGTGTAAACAAAAATTATTGTTTTACTACACTCATAGAAATTTGTTAGTAAAAACAGCAAAAATGTTTGCTGAAACAGCAAAAAGTCTGCCGAAAATAAGACAGCAGTAATTTGATGCTAACACAGCAAACATGTTTGAGCTATAACCAGTAAGGAAAGGCAAAAGTCGGGCGGTGCCGACTTTATAATACCCTACACCTACCCTACAAATGCAAAAGGGGGCTATATATTGTATAATTCTGAACCAATTTTGATGGACCTCGACGGCCGTATTTAGATGGGTTATTAAAGCTCCTGTATCAAATTTCGAGCAAAGCAAATATGTTCCAAATTTTAAATTGGGAAAACAGTAATTTGCTGCTAACACAGTAAATATTTTTGAGCTATAACCGGTAAGGAAAGGCAAAAGTCGGGCGGTGCCGATTTATAATACCCTACACCTACCCTATAAATGCAAAAGGGAAACTATATATAATTCTGAACCAATTTTGATGGACCTTGACGGACGTTTTCAGATGGGTTATTAAAGCTCCTGTGTCAAATTTCCGGCAAAGCAAATATGTTCAAAATGTAATAACTACGGTTGATAAATGACAACAAATTACCCAAAATCTGACGAACACATATATGGGAGCTACATCAAAATCTAAATCAATTTTGACCAAACTTCTTAGATATTTTGGTAGTCATTGAGGAAAACATTGTGCACAATTTTGGTAAGATTGGTCAATAAATGCGTTTGCATGGCTTTGGAAGTGAAAGTCGGGCGATATACATAAACGACAGCTATATCTAAATCTGATACAATTTCTATGAAATTCACCAGAAATATTAAGAGTCATAAGAAAATCCTACGTGCCAAATTTCAAGAGAATCGGTTAACAAATTAGCACTTTACTGCAATATTTCTCAAAATCGGACGAACATATATATGGGAGCTATATCTAAATCTGAACCGATTTCGAACAAACTTTGTGAATAATGTGGAAGTCGTCGAGGAAAGCGTTGTACAAAATGTTGGGAATATTGGTCAATAAATGCGCTTGCAGTGGCTCTAGGGGTGAAATCTGGCGATATATATATGAGAGCTATATCTAAATCTGAACCAATTTCTTTGAAATTTGCCAGTAATATCGAGAGTAATAAAAAAATCCTTCCTGCCAAATTTTGGGAGAATCGGTTAACAAATGACCATCTTATTGATGTATTATTGCAAATCGGACGAACATATATATGGGAGCTATATCCAAATCTGAACCGATTTCTATGAAATTCACCAGTAGTATCGAGAGTCAACAGAAAATCCTTCCTACCAAATTTCAAGAGAATCGGTTAACAAATGACCATTTTATAGCATTATTACTGCAAATCGAACGAAAATATATATGGGAGCTTTATCAAATCTGAACCGATTTCTATGAAATTCTTCAGTAATGTCGAGAGTCAAGAAAAAATCTTTCCCACCAAATTTCAAGAGAATCGGTTAACAAATGAGCATTTTATTGCAATATTACTGCAAATCGAAAGAACATATATATGGGAGCTATATCCAAATCTGAACAGATTTCTATAAAATTCACCAGTAATATTTAAAGTCATAAGAAAATCGTTCCTACCAAATTTCAAGAGACTTGGTTAACAAATGACCATTTTATAGCATTATTACTGCAAATCGGACGAACAAATATATGGTAGCTATACCCAAATCTGAACCGATTTTTTCCAATTTCAACAGGCTTCGTCTCTAGACCAAAGAACATGCCCATACCAAATTTGAAGGCGATCGGATGAAAACTGCGACCTGTTGTTTGCACTCAAATTAACATGGACAGACAGACGGACAGACAGGCAGACAGAAAGTGATTCTGAGCCGATCGGTATATTTATCAATGGGTCTATCTCTCTTCCTTTTGGGTGTTACAAAAAAAAAATGCACTAAGTGCCACATAAGTGGTGCTTTGAAATTAAATCTACATGCCAATTAGGAATATGGAGATTTTAATTTTGCTTCCAAAAGCTAATCCCTTCCGCCGTTGTAGAACATTTTTTCCATTTCTTAGAGTTATCTAGGTTATTGGCTGACTTTTTTTCAGCAATGTGCTACGATTCATATACAGTTGATATACACCAACAATGTTGATGACGTTTGCAACCGACTTTTGAATAATATTTGCCATTAGGGTGCACCACTGCGTATAATTATTGTTAAGTTAACAATACGTATACGCAGTGGTGCACCTTCATGGCAAATATTATAAAGGGTGAATTTTTTGAGGTTAGGATTTTCATGCATTAGTATTTGACAGATCACGTGGGATTTCAGGCATGGTGTCAAAGAGAAAGATGCTCAGTATGCTTTGACATTTCATCATGAATAGACTTACTAACGAGCAACGCTTGCAAATCATTTTCAGTGAATGGGCCCTAGAAAAGTTGGCAGAAAATCCGCTTTTTTATCGACAAATTTTGTTCAGCGATGAGGCTCATTTCTGGTTGAATGGCTACGTAAATAAGCAAAATTGCCGCATTTGGAGTGAAGAGCAACCAGAAGCCGTTCAAGAACTGCCCATGCATCCCGAAAAATGCACTGTTTGGTGTGGTTTGTACGCTGGTGGATTCATTGGACCGTATTTTTTCAAAGATGCTGTTGGACGCAACGTTACGGTGAATGAACACATTTCGAACCGAACACTGATTTTGGTAATAAAATTCAATGATTTGCAAGCGTTGCTCGTTAGTAAGTCTATTCATGATGAAATGTCAAAGCATACTGAGCATCTTTCTCTTTGACACCATGTCTGAAATCCCACGTGATCTGTCAAATACTCATGCATGAAAATCCTAACCTCAAAAAAATCACCCTTTACAAAAGTCGGTTGCAAAAGTCATCAACATTGTTGGTGTATATGAACGGCTAAGCGGACTAAGTATCTTCAAGAGAAAAAAAATATATTCATAAAATCTGTGAGATAATATTAAAGGCTGTTCACCGTGGCTTGCTTAGTTTTAGACATTTTAGTCCATTGTGATGTCTCGTGAAAAAAATAAAAAGATGCCTTCCCTCCTACCTACCGCTGAAGCAACCAAATCGCTTCAAAACGCCTATTAACATGGGAATGGATTTCTTAAAACCTTAAGCTCTATAACCAAGTTTTCCAATTAGACAGTAAACTGACGGTTACTTTGAAAATGACTTCAACTCTAGTCAATGATAGCAAAGCAATGTAGCTCTTCATGTTTAGTTAGGTTTAAGTGGCAGTCTGCCATCAGACTCACTTAGACGTTTTCGTCCATTGTGATAACACAGGAACAGAGGTAGAAAGATGCCTTCCAGTTCCTACCGTTCAACCATCCAGATCGCTTTAGAAAGCCCAACAACTTGCGAATGTTCACAACCGCTAAATCAGACAAGTTCTCAAAGAAATTCGAACCTAAAGTGTAACTCCTTCTGACTGGCAGTGTGGGACTCACACAGAAGATATTCTATAGTCTCTTCTTCTTCGATGTCCTCCCAGCTTCTGCAAAAGTCGTTGCTGGCAACCTTCAGTCTGCCTGCATGTTTTCCGATTAGTCAGTGACCTGTCATAAGAGACACAATGACAGGGACGTATGTTCTAGCCAATGACAACTAAGCGGAAGACCTCTTCAAGTCTAAAATAGGCTACAAAATTAGGGAATGCTGGCAGCCGCCTCTTTGTGACCATCTATCATTCGTTGTCCTAAATGGTCACAAAGAGGCGGCTGTCAGCATTCCCAAACTTTGTGGCCTATTTTAGACTTGAAGAGGACTCCCGCTTTGTTGTCATTGGCTAGAACAGACGTCCCCGTCATTATGTCCCTCATGACAGGTCACTGACTAATCGGAGAATATGCAGACAGACTGAAGGTTGCCAGCAATGACTTTTGCAGAAGCAGTGAGGACGTCAACGAAGAAGAGACTATACAACATCTTCTGTGTGTGTGCCACGCACTAGCAGTCAGAAGGAGTCCCACTTTAGGTTCTCATTTCTTTGAGAAACTCTCTGAATTAGCGGATGTGAAGATTCGTTATCCTTCGGGCCTGGTCCTTAGCTAAAATGTCTCTTCCCTGGAATGTGTAAGATAGTTCCTAGTCATGCAAAGCTCGTCTGCTTTAAAATTCTCTGGGGTATCTCTGTGACCCGGCACCCAGAACAGGTGAAGATATTTATGCCAATCGTCGTAATGACATTACATCTTAGCCTTTCCACCACTTCCTTAGTTGCAAGGATCTCCGCTTGATACACACTGCAGTGGTCGGGTGGCTTAGTGGTTCCATATGACCAGTTCTAGATCTTTAGAGTACACCCCAAAGCCCACCTGGTCGTCTGTTTGGAACCATTCGTATTGAAGTCTACATATCTTCTATTACCAGGGATATCGTAGTTCCAATCGGTTCTATCTGGAATGGTGGTACAGTAATTTTTATCAAAAAGCGGCTCAGGTTGGGTGTAATCAACACTACCTGGTACATTGGATAATGTATCAAGGATAACACAGTATCCGAAGCCGCCATATGACCAATGAGAAAGCTCCCTTAACCTCACAGCAGTAGTCGCTGCAATTTGTCTAGCCACAATGTCCAGAGGCATAAGATGTAGCATTAAATTAAGTACATCAGATGGTGTCGTCCTCAGTGCGGCTGTGATGCACAATCAAGCCATCCTTTGGATCAGGTTAAGTTTTGACCATTAGATGGACTTTTGAAGCCTCGTCCACCAGATAATAACACCATATAGCATTATAGGTCTGACAACTGCAGTATATACCCAATGCATGACACGCGGAGGCCACCGTAGCGCAGAGGTTAGCATATCCGCCTATGACGCTGAACGCCTGGGTTCGAATCCTGGCAAGACCTTAAGAGAAATTTTTCAGCGGTGATTTTCCCCTTCTAATGCTGGCAACATTTTTTGAGGTACTATGCCATATAAAACTTCTCTCCAAAGAGATGACGCACTGCGGCACGCCGTTCGGACTCGGCTATAAAAAGGAGGCCCCTTATCATTGAGCTTAAACTGGAATCGGACTCCACTCATTGATATGTGAGAAGTTTGCCCCTGTTCATTGGTGGAATGTTCATGGGCAAAACTTGCATTTGCACGACACGCGTTCTAAACCCCCAACTTTTGCCAATGGCTCTCTGGCAGCTGTATAGGGCAAGAGTTGCCTTTCTTGGCCTTTCCAAAATGTTGGATTTGAGGTTAAATTTCCTGTTCAGTCAAACACCTAGCTTTACTCCTTCGAAAGTTTGCGGACAGATAGATGGACGGACGGACAGACGGACAGACGGACGGGCATGATCAAATCGATTTGGATCAAGAATATATAAATATACTTTGCGGGTCTCAGATCATTATTTTGAAGAGTTACAAACGGAACGCTGATATTGCCGTACCCCCATCCAATGGTGGAGGTATAACAGGAATTTCACCAAGATGGGGTAATATTTACGGCACTGTTTATCCTCATTTTTTTTTGTATCTTGAATCAATAAAAAATATTTTCATTTGAATTGGAAACACGTATCAGCTACCCTGTATATTCCACATCTTATAATGATAGCATCTCAATGTTTTCTTCAATATGCGTTTGCCCATTTTGTGTATTTTTTTTTTTAATTTTTTGAATACGTAGCTCTCTACGTTGAACAGTTTCCTAGCAAAAGATATACCCAAATCCCGCATGTTTGTTATTTTGTGTTTTTTTTTTCTCGATACAACCTAAGGTACTCTCGAATACCTATACTTGTATAAATGAAACGAGAATCACTGTTACACTTTTTAGTTTAACTTTATTCTCATTGTTTGTGTTTTCTTTGTTTTTTTTTTGTGTGTTTATTATAAATCGCAGGAAATTATCATCAGCAAAACTGATGGCGAACGCCTGGGCATGCACATTAAGGGTGGCCTTAATGGACAACGCGGCAATCCAGTGGATCCCACAGATGAGGGTGTATTTGTTTCGAAAATAAATTCCGTTGGTGCGGCCAGACGTGACGGAAGGCTTAAGGTAAGTAGTTCGACCTTGTATGCTAGAATTACTATGAACTCTATTTAAGGCATTGTGTGTTGCTGGACCTTTCAGTTACTTGCATTGTATACCAAGTGTAATGGGAAAGGATGTTTTTATCTGGTATTTTGTTAAACATTTTCGCATTTGGATGCTGTGGAGCCGGGAGCACAGTTGCGGCTTTAACTCCCCAAGTTGCACTTTTCATTTTCTATTGTCTGCCGTTGCATTGCAGGCGATTGTTTTGTGTTATTTTCTATTTTTTTTTAACTTTTAATGGCCTTTGTATTAAAGTATTGAAATAAGCCATTTGGCATTATTGCTGCTTCCTTTTGTTTGGTTGTTGAGAATGTCCTTGGCGCTGCTGTTGCCATTGCTGTTGTCGTCCTGTTGAATGCTCCACCACCACCAATGCATTTGAGTTAATGCTAAAATTACCGCCATACATTAAATGTTGGCATCCTACATGGCACAGACTGGTAGACAGCAATAAATAGTTGTTCTCTCCAAGTTAAGCTGTTGCTGACAGAAGCACATTTTTCAAAATAGTTGGCGAGTTTGTTGGTGCTTGGTTTTTGTTTTCGGTGCAGTGTTATTTTGAACAGCAGCGAATTGTGGTTGGCCATTTTTTATTTTCAACTTTGTTATCTTTTATATGGAAAATAAATATAATGTATAATAGTAAATAAACTATTACATATTTACACAGTGTGTAAGTGATGGGAGAAATATGGGGCATTCCATATAATTTTTTTTTTTGACAATGATAGTGACAAACTGTACAGTAGTGTCCCAAAAAACATTTTGGTGATTAACAATTCGAGATATTGATCAGCGACCTAACAAAGAGATATATGGGACACTCCGTAAAATTTGCTTAACTTAATTTTGTAATTAAATTTAAAATCTATGATCCTGGAAAATCTGCATAACTTTAACTTTAAATAATTCACGGATATTTTTTGGCAATGATGGGGACAAACTGTACAGTAGTGTCCCAAAAAAGCATTCTGCTATGTAACACTTCGAAATATTGATCTGCAACCCCATAAAGTATTCGTATTCTTGATCGTCTTGACATTCTGAGTAAATCTAGTCATGTACGTCCGTACGTCTTTGGAAATCACGATGGCGGATGAACGCGTAAAGCTTCTAAACTACAAAATTCCCCATGATAGGTTAAGTTAGGTTAGGTGGAAAAGAGGGCGCAGATATTAATCCGCCCCATGTCACAATGGATATACATCTAAGCCAGTAATCTGCTTGTTGTGCGCTTTAAATACAAAAACAAGTAACCTCGAAAAAGAAAATCTAAGTCAGGAAGTCCGTGCTACTTACAAAACCCATAATTGTTTTCCATGCCACTCCCCTCACCTGATTCATGTATGGCAGTGTCCCCACTATGTGCCGATAACTGTTAGGCGCAATGAAATATTCTCTAAACCTGTTGTATGGTCCTTATGTTGCACTTTTTTTCCATGCCAGGCCACCAAACTACTGAGGCGTAAGTAAGTATTGGTCTAATCACACTCCTGTAGAGCCAGTGGGCAATCCTCGAATCCAGGCCCCATTTCGAGCCTAAGGCCCACATTCATAGTGTCCAACATCTGTGAGGCTTTTCAGTACGTTCCTGAATGTGACACTTCCAATTCAGTTTCCTGTCCAAGATCAAACTTTATTAGTTGACCTCAGTCAGATATCAAAATCGTCTTATTGAGTAAACGTGGTGCGTTCACCTTCGTCTTCCTCGTGAAAAGGCATATTTCAGTCTTTTTTGGGTTAACATTGAGACCCCTGGGTCTAGTTCAGTCATATGTAAGAACTTTTCGGCCCTTCTGCATAACAGAAGGGTTTAAATCCCTCCTCAGTCAGCATCCGTAAAAGGTCATTTATGGTGGTCACCTTCCCTTGACATAGCATGCTGTTTATATTTGAGCAGTTCGCTGGATGTCCTACTCTTTACCATGGTTTTGAGTAGAAAAGACGTAAGGCTTATAGGTCTGTAGCCCTTTGGTGTCGCATAACTTGTCTTGCCGGGCTTGGGTATAAATACCACTTTTGCCTCCTGCCAGGCTTTCGAAGTATATGCAAGTCCTAGGCACGCTGTGAAAATAGTTGCCAGATGAGGCGCCAGATAGTCTGTCTCTTTTTTTAGTAACGCCGGAAAATACCATCAGTTCCGGGTGGCTTAAATGGTTTGAAGCTCCTCAAGGATTCCTACACCATCAATTTCGTAATTATAAACCTTCGATCAACATCATTATTCCTAGATTCCGGTGTCTCCGTGAGTCCCGTCGGCTTTTGTGGAAAATGGGTTTTCATCAAAAGCCTCAACATGTCCTCCGCTGTCTCTGCTCTCACTCCCATGTCGTCTACCAAAGTTTCAGTATGGACATGGGTTTTTGAGATAAACTTTTTTATCTTGGCGGCATCATAAACGCTATCGACCTGTTCGCAGAAAAGCTTCCAGGAGGCACGTTTGCACGCCGCTCTGGTAATCTTATTGTATTCCTTGAGCCGTGTTTCATACACATCCCAATAAATATCTGCTTTTACACGACATGCTCTGTTAAACCTCTGCGAACCTATTTCCCAATATTGCGAATCTCCCCGATCATCCAGTGTTTTTTTTTTTGGGCTGATTTCATTTCCCGAAAAGGACAACTATCTTCGAAGGACCCCACTAGTGCAGTCGTAATCCTCTCTTCTATGCTTGGACAATCTAAATTGTCTTGCCCAAATCTTCTGAGTAGCCTTCCGAATTTTGTTAAGTCGGTTCTCAACTTATTCTGGAAGCTTATCGGATTCGGCGCTGTCCGTGCTCTTCTAATCCTAATGTAATGATGGTCAGAGAAAGAGTGTTCCATGGAGACCTCCAATCCTGAACCTCATCGATTAGATTTTCCGAACATATCGTCACATTTAATACCTCCTCCCTAATCCTATTAACAAAGTTAGCAGTGTTACAGATATTGAGTGTTATTTGGTCGTTGGTATTCAAGAATTCTGCCAGGGCTTGGCCCCGCTTATTAATGTTGGAACTGCCCCACGAAACTTGGTGAGAGTTCCCATTGCACCCTATTAGTACCTCATTTCCTGTCTATTTTTCTTTCCTCACCAGCCATTGCAGCATCGACGTGGGTTGTGGTGTCGGAGAGTCGAAAGACAGATAAAGTGATGCCAGGTATGCTCCACCGTCTTCCCATCTCATCACTGTTGCATACGATGGTGACAACTCGGGAGAAAATACATTATTTAAATTTTAATGACAAATAACGCAGGTCCTTGGCCGTGTATCAGTGTTAGCATAGAATAATTGGTAATTGATATGGTTCAGTCCAGAAACTTTGTTCCGGGTCTTCCATGGCTCCTGAATTAGGGCAATATGAATCCTGCCCTTGCTGATTTTCTCCATCAGAGCGTGAGTAGCTGTCTCGCTACGGTGGGGGTTTACCTTAATCATTAGTCCTCCATTAGATGGGCTTCTTGGAAGTGGGTGATGGTCTCACCGTGTGCTCCCTGTTCTTTAGGATGCATTGACTTTCCCGTTACTGTACTGCCTGATGTTCTAATATTAGGATCTTTTCATATCCTAGTCTTCCGAATCTTGAGAATGTCAGTAATGGTTCCATCTTCGGATCCCTGTTCCTTGGGCTGTATTGAGGCTACCTGTGCCTGTGCTTTAGTCGGCATTGAGTTCGTTGTCACTGCACTGCCTGATGTTTTTGCAATAGAATCTTCATCCATCCTAGTCTTCCTTATCTCGAGAAAGTTGTTGATGGTTCCGTCGTCGGGTCTCTGTTCGTTAGGCTTTGTTGGGTCTCATGTCCCTGCACTGCCTAATATTTTAGTATTAGGATCTTTACATATCCTAGTCTTCCCAATATTGAGAGAGTCGGTGATGATCTTGTCGTCGGCCTCCTGTCCTTTAGAAGTTATTGAGTGTCCCGTCACTGCACCGCTTGATGGCTCAATATGAGGATATTTGCCTATACTTGTCTGCCCAATCTTGAAAAAGACGGGCATGGGCAAGTTGTGCGCCATACCTTTAGTCTTAGCCAAACTTGTCGCGGAGACTTGATCAATGCCGCCACAAGCTGAGTTCCTTCCTCCTTCTCCTCCCTGTGGAAAACCAACCATTTCTCTACGACCAACTCTTGGTTTTGCTTGTTTAAGACTTTTATCATGCGTTCCGTCCCGATTACGCAGCCCACATCCTTGGTGAAGACCGTTGTCCTTGTGAGCTGAGGGATGTCCATCTTTCCCACTTTGCGCTTTGCCAGGGAGTGTGGATACTTCCAACGCGCTTTCTGACGGTGTCAATATATTCTGCTGACACAAAGTGCAGCATTAAGATGTCCCCTCTATACTCGCAGCTCATAATTTGCATCAGAGTTCAACACATGATCGAGAACCGGTTCGTTTACCAGATGCTTCTCTGTAGAGCTTCCTTGCCACTCTGGCGTAAGAGAGCGGCTCCTTACCTTTCTCAGCGACCATCTTCCCCTCCGTGATGTCTGTGGCATCTTTTGGAAGTCACATTCCCCCATGAAGACTTAGGAGCCGAGAGCGCTTCCTTCGTTCCTTTTCCGACATTGTCTCTATCTGTAGGATACTGTACAGAATCTTCATTGCGGGAGGGTTGGCTTGGTCTCCCCAGAGTACTTGAAAGTGGGGAGGTCTTTTTCTTTTAAAGCGTTTTGGTAGACCTTATTCTCTTTTTGACTTTCGTAGAAATGCTTGGAATGATAGTACTTGGAATGGGATTTCCATCCCTACCAGGATCCCGCATTTTCGGCCGATTAGCCTGCCCGTGTTTTACCCTCACTATGTACCTCCGTCATCCCGCGAATGTCATTTTTCGTTTCGGCTGCGATGACTGTTTCGTTGACACAGCCTCTCTCCGAATTTTGCGAAATCGGTAGTACCTTTTCCGCTCCGCTCAACGCTTACTTTGTAAAGGGTTATTGTTTTAAAGCTATAGAGAAGTTTAAAAAAGAGCATAAAATTCAGAAAAATGCATGAAATTTTTATTCGAATCGATAGTACGGTCCTATAATGCAATGTTTAAAGTTTATTTCATGCAAATGCCCTGACTGCGCTTCAAATAGTCCATCCGCATTATCTCAGTGCTTTCTTCCAATGCGTCAATTGAAACGGGATTGTCTGTATAGACATGAGCTTTAACATAGCCCCACAAAAAATAAGTATAAAAGCGTTAGACTATCTAGGCGGCAAAATGACCAGTCTCGAACGTGAAATAAACTCGCTTCTCAATAAGTCTATTGCTGCACGTGCTGTGTTGCATATGGCACCTTGTCTTGTTGAAACCACATGTCATGCAAGTCAAGCTCTTGCATTTTTGGCAAAAAAAGATGAATATCTTCTCACGATAGCGCTCACCCTTCACAGTTACGTTACGGTTCGCATCATCTTTGAAGAAGTACGGTCCAATGATGCCACCAGCCCATAAACCGCACCAAACTGTGACGTTTTCTGGATGCATTGGTGCTTCGTATGACTTGCAACAAAAGTGCTAAGTATGCTGTAAATCAGTTCATAACCTGATACGGCTGCCTTATAAACCGATCTCCCAATTAGAATTCTTGAGCCTCTAGAGGGCGCAATTGTTATCCAATTTTGTTCAAATTTTGCACATGTTGTTTTGGTAAAACTTTTAACAACTGTGCCAAGTATGGTCTAAATCTGTTTATAACCTCATATAGCCGCCATATAAACCGATCTCCCGATTAGATTTCTTCAGCCTCTAGAGGGCGCTGTTCTTATTCGAGTTGGCTGAAATTTTGCGTATGCTGCTTTTTTATGACTGAATATGGTCTAAATCAGTTCATAACCTGATATGGCTGCCTTATAAACCGATCTCCCGATTAGAATTCTTGAGCCTCTAGAGGGCGCAATTGTTATCCAATTTTGTTAAAATTTTGCACATGTCGTTTTGGTAAGTCTTTCAACAACTGTGTCAATTATGGTCTTAATCTGTTTATAACCTCATTCAACAACGCCCTCTAGAGGGCGCTGTTCTTATTCGATTTGGCTGAAATTTTGACTATGGTGCTTTGTTATGACTTGCAACAAAAGTGCTAAGTATGGTGTAAATCAGTTCATAACCTGATGTGGCTGCCTTATAAAACGATCTCCCGATTGGATTTCTTGAGCTTATAGAGGGCGCAATTGTTATCCAATTTGGTTGATTTTTTGCACATGTCGTTTTGGTAAGACTTTCAACAACTGTGCCAAGTATGGTCTAAATCTGTCTATAATCTCATATAGCCGCCATATAAACCGATCTCCCGATTAGATTTCTTCAGCCTCAAGAGGGCGCTGTTCTTATTCGAGTTGGCTGAAATTTTGCGTATGGTGCTTTGTTAAGACTTCCAACAAAATTACTAAGTATGGTCTAAATCAGTCCATAACCTGATATGGCTGCCTTATAAACCGATCTCTCGATTGGATTTCTTGAGCTTCTAGAGGGCGCAATTTTTATCCGATTTGGCTGAAATGTTGTACATATCGTTTTAGTATAACTCCAACAACTGTGCCAAGTATGGTCTAAATAGGAGCAAAACTTGATATAGCTGCCATATAAACCGATCTCCCAATTTGTCTTTTTGAGCCTTTTGAGGGCACAATTATTACTCGATTTGCCCGACATGTTAGAGGTGATATGTTTTCTATGACTTGTACAGCGTGACAAGTACGGTCCATATCGGCCTGGAACTTGATATATTGGGTTGCCCAAAAAGTAATTGCGGATTTTTCATATAGTCGGCGTTGACAAATTTTTTCACAGCTTGTGACTCTGTAATTGCATTCTTTCTTCTGTCAGTTATCAGCTGTTACTTTTAGCTTGCTTTAGAAAAAAGTGTAAAAAAGCTATATTTGATTAAAGTTCATTCTAAGTTTTATTAAAAATGCATTTACTTTCTTTTAAAAAATCCGCAATTACTTTTTGGGCAACCCAATATGTTTGAGAGAGTAATTCAAAGAACTTGATAAATACTATCCATGGCGGAGGGTTTGTATGTGGACTTTCGCCATTTTTGGTTGTGACACTGTGTGGTCTACAATACAGTTTTGGATTTGTACAACTGATTTAATTGAAACTAAATCTTCTAAGGATTTTATTTTGCCACGACAATATTTGTGTAAATAATTCATCCTTTCATTTTGGGGATTTCATTTGAGATGTTATTTGTTTTTCAAGTTTGCAATTTCCAATTTGTTGATATTCTGGTGCAATTTCCCAAGGGTTGGGAACACAATAAACCCATAATGACTCCATGAAGGGAGAGCCCATGGCAACCACAATAACAGCAATAGCATCATCATCGTCACCGTTGTTCTGAGCAGCAGCAATGCCATTCCAGGGGAATCAGAAGCAAAAACATTGCATTGCATTTTATTACAAGAAAAAAATAAACTCAAAAAGCTGGAAGCGTCATGTTCTGAAAACAAGAAAATCGTAATACAAATACGTAAAAAAAAGGAAAACTGCAAAGAAAAAGGAGAAGAAGGCATGAAGCTTTATGTCAATCTAACGACTCACAGCAGCTTACTTAAGAATTTGCATCTGTTTCTTATGCTGTATTAAATTCAAATTCGAATTCGAATTCGTTATTTGTTTATATTTCTTATATTAGAATTTAGTCAAGTTTATTTGCCTTGTATATTTGAATTTGTGTTGTTTTTGTTGTACTGAAATTTCGTATCCTTTGGACATGAGTTTTTATATCACTAACTAAACTCATTTTTTTTCTGTTTTCTTTTCGATTTTCTCTCCCCTCCATTCCAGGTTGGCATGCGTTTACTAGAGGTGAATGGCAATTCTTTATTGGGTGCCTCTCATCAGGATGCTGTCAATGTCCTTCGCGCCGCTGGTAACGACATTCACTTGGTCGTCTGTAAGGGATACGATAAATCCAATTTGATTCATTCCATTGGTACAGCTGGTGGCATGAGCACCGGCTTCAGCAGACATGGTAAGTTCGATCGACATCATGCATGACATGATGGAATTATAGACTAGCACTAACACTTCTGCACTGCCTTCCTTAGCCTAGCCCTGGGTAAGGATGAAATAGTGCAAAGTTACATACAACTACAATTGCATTTGCCCTTAGTTAACCAAGTATCTTGGTAACAGTGTTAAGTGCTAAGATTGGTTTTAAGAATTCAAGCAAAAAACAAAACACACAACTCAATACCAAATGCGAGGATTAGATTAAAAGTTACTAGAGAAAAAGGATATGAGGCAAGAGGCAAGAGTTAAACCTTACAAAGTTTAAGACATAAGCTTACATTTGTATACAGAAAAGAAAAATCAGAATAACCTGAAAAATCAGAATAATGCTGTAGTCTACTGTTAAGTCACTCTCGAATCGCGGTAGAAGGCACTACAGGATCGCAGTCCCTTTTGGCGACGTAACTATGATATACACCTGGTTGTTCAACCGTCAATTTATTGTGCATTCCGGGAGTGATATGGCTTGGGGGAAAGCCATTCGTCGTATCCGTGTTCTCCGAGCCGAAGAACAGCCATCAAAATTTACCATGGACGAAGTTACGAATGTCTTACGTGGCGCCAAATCATCGAAGGCGTTGGACTCCGACCAAATCTCTACACTGATGCTGAAGAATCTGGATCAACCTGGAGTCTATTACTAAACAACAGTTCTCAACCTGTCTTTGATCTCTCTTATAGTACCCGATGTCTGGAAGATGGGCAGAGTGATCCCGCTACTGAAGATTGCTAAGGACAAGAGTAAAGGGCACTACTCTCACCAGGCGCTTGAGGGACTACTCCTCCCGAGCTTCGTTGGAGAATTTGCATTTCCTAAGCATCAGCATGGATTTCGTAGACTGCATAGCACAACAACTGCTTTGCATGCCATCACCGCACACATTTATCTTGGCTTCAATCAGCCCAGGCCATATGAATGGACAGTACTCGTGGCAATGGACCTATCGAAGGCATTCGACACCGTCAGCCATGCCAAACTATTTGAGGACATCGCCTACACGTCCCTCCAGCCAGGCCTGAAACGCTGAGTCGCGAATTATCTGAGTGGCCTTCAGCATCGTAGAGTGAAACAGGGAGTTCCCTAAGGCGGGGTGATATCTCCGGCACTGTGTAAGCTCTACCTATTCTCCAATCCACCCACTCCAGACGGCATAGAGATCGTATCACATGCAGACGATTGTACGATCATGACATCAGGCCCCCACCCATTGTTGACATCTGTGATATAGGTTGAACGTCTACCTCAAGGAACTTGCCTCATTTTTCGCTGCAAGATATCTGCCACCAAATCTTCAGCCATATTATTCAGTACAAATTCGCTTGAGGTGAATACTGAGCTGACTGTGATGATCGATGGAGAAATGATTCCGACCCTCAAGTGTCCCAAAATAATTGTCATCACATTTGACAGCTCTTACACATTACCCCCACATGCCATAGCAATTTGCGATAAAGTCACTTGCCGGCAGCCCTAGGGGTGCAGACATAGAAACCTTGTTGACCACGTACAAGGAAATTGACCGGTCTGTGGTAAGTTATGTAGCGCCAGTGTGGTGTCGTCAGGTTTTTGACACGTCTGCTTTTTGACACGCAGTGGAATAATATTCAGATCTGTCGGAATGCCGCACTCCGAACTGCGACGGGCTGTCTCCTCAGTTGTCATGTGGACCACCTCCATAAGGAGACAAAGATCCTACCAGTGCGAAGACATAACAACATGCTGTCTAAGCAATACCTTTCAGACTGTTATCGCAGAGACCATCCAAATCATCAACTTGTGGATAGATATTTACCGTCCAGCAGCCTTAAGGTACATCGACATGATCTAGAGCGTGAGATTCAGCACTACAAGAGCGAACTTCTAGATCAAGCGGCATATATAGCAGGTCTGGACAATATTCATGCAGACACGATAGCAGATGCGGTAAATGGCTACAGGGTGAATGTAGTCCTTGGCGAACGACCGCCTTCCACTGCACCTGAAAAAACTGACCTCCCCCGGCAAACCAGAGTAGTTCTGGCTCAGTTATGTTCCGGCAGATGCAGCCGCCTCAACTCCTACAGAGCAAGGACTGATGCCGACGTGCACAATGAATGTCCCTAATGTAACCAGGGACCGCACGATACACGTCACTTGTTTAACTGGCCAGACCAGACATCTTAGTCGCATAGTTCTTGGCTCATGGCACTCAACAGAATCAAGCAGACGAAAGATAGAACACAGCAAACTGCTACGACAACAACAACCTTTATTGAGTGACTGCAAGAGTTTTTGGAAATGTGAACATTAAGGTACTAAGAAAAGTACCAAAAAGGTACGAAATCAATGAACTTTGTACAGGGCGGATGGATAGAGGTAAAATTTAGAAATTTAACTTAAAAGACATCTAGTGCAAGAGGATGAGGGTTAAAAGAAAAAAATCTAATATAGCGGTGGTAACGGGAGAAAACGTACGTTTAGTACCGTAATTGGTACCATTTGGTACTTTCTTTACCGATGGAGCTAGAGGTCTGAAATTTGGCATGTTGGTAAAACTAGAAAATAAATGATGGGTGACTAAATAATTTATTCAAAATTCGTACATTTAGGTACCAATATTGGTACCTTTTGGTACTATATGTATAGATGGAGCTAGAGGTCTGAAATTTGGCATGTAGGTACAACAAGGATAAATATGATGGGTGACTAAAAAATATCTTCACAACTCGTACATTATGTTACCATTGGGTACTTTCTTTGCAGGTGAAGCTAGAAATCTGAAATTTGGCATATAGTAACAATGTAATGCGTGACTGAATGATCCATTCAAAATTCGTACATTTGGTACCCAGATAGCATATCTTCGGCTACAGCGAACGGGGCCTGCTAAAATTAAGAAATTTGACAAACATTATTGCAGCCTTGACAACCATCTTTCATTCGTCGTCCTTCGGGCATGGTCCTGAAAACTTAGCTTACATGTCGCTAGTGGCATACCCACAGATTCCAGTATCCCTGGAATGTTTAGGGTAGTTCCTAGTATCGCAAGTTCGTCCGCTTTAGAATTCCCTGGGATATCTCTGTGACCCGGCACCCAGAACAGGTGAATTTTAAGCTGTTCAGCCGTCTCGTTGGGAGATCTGCCACAGTCGAGGGCGGTTTTAGTGTTCAGAAATGCGTTCTCCAGGGATTTAATGGCTGCCTGGCTGTCTGAGAAGATATTTAGGCCAATCGTCGTTACGACATTATATCTTAGCCATTCCACCTCTTCCTTAGTTGCAAGGATGTTCGCTTGATACACACTGCAGTCGGGTAACCTTTTCGATTTTACTATTGGGTTGCCCAAAAAGTAATTGCGGATTTTTTAAAAGAAAGTAAATGCATTTTTAATAAAACTTAGAATGAACTTTAATCAAATATACTTTTTTTAAACTTTTTTTCTAAAGCAAGCTAAAAGTAACAGTTGATAACTGACAGAAGAAAGAATGCAATTACAGAGTCACAAGCTGTGAAAAAATTTGTCAACGCCGACTATATGACAAATCCGCAATTACTTTTTGGGCAACCCAATAGTTCTAGATCTTTAGAGTACACCCCAAAGCCCACCTGGTCGTTTAGTTTGAAACCATCCGTATAGAAGTCTATGTAACTTCTGTTTCCAGGGTTGTCGTAGTTCCAATCGATTCTATCAGTAATAGTGGTACAGTACTTTTTATCAAAAAGCGGCTCAGGTAGGACGTAATTAACACTGCCTGGAACATCGGATAATGTATCAAGTATAACACTGTGTCAGTAGGCGACACCAACCATCGGGATGCTAGTATACATATATGATGGCTGTATCATACAAAAGCGCCTGAAGTAAATACTGTGCGATTCGTATATATTGGAGCTATATCTAAGTCTTAGCTTAAGAAATTCACCAGTGAGCAAAAAAGTTTTAAAAACAAAAACATTCGTGCCAAATTTTGTGGGGATGGGTTAATAAATGACGATATCATTGCAGTATTAGTTAAACTAGGAGGCCACCGTGGCGCAGAGTTTAGCATGGCCGACTATGACGCCGAACGCGTGGGTCAAACCCCGGCGTGAATATCAAAAAAATTTTAAGCGATAGTTATCACCTTACTAATGCTGGCTACATTTTTGAGGTACTCTGCCATATTAAAACTTCTCTACCAAGTGGTGTTGCTATGCGGCATGCCAATCGGACTCGATATAAAAAAGGAGGACCCTTATCATTGAGATTAAATTTTAATCGGGCTGCCCCCAATGATATGAGAGAAGTAACCCCAGTTCCTTAAAGGAAATTTATTATTTAGTCAAACTAGGACAAACATTTCTACGGCAGCTTTAATCAAAGATTCTAAGCGCCGCGGTCTTAAGCGCTCATTGTAAAATCTCAAACACCACGTGTAGTCAATAAGGAGATGGTAGGTGTTGATTTGTCCTTCTCGTGTCTTTTCTAGGATTTGGCGCAGTGTGAATATCTGGTCTATAGTGGATTTACCATGTCTAAAGTTGCACTTTCACACAGTACGCTGGAGGGTATCTTGTATGCGAAGGGGGGGAGACTTATTCCTCTGTACTTGGAACATTCCGTCTTGTCTCCTTTCTTGTGTATGAAACGTAGTATGCTGACGTTATAATCATGGGGTATGCCTTCTTTTAGCCAGATCGCGCAGACCAGCTGATGCATACTAAGGCGTATGCATCAGCATTTGTCCCTCGTGTCGCCACCGGCCATAAATAGGACAGCGGGTAAACCGTCGGCTCGCAACAAGGGAAGCATTTTTCGCCACTCCTTTGGGTGACCACCTATGGTTGAGGAGGGATTTGAACCCGTCTGGTACGCAGACGATGTTATATTACTACTAAGGGGTAAGGATCCGAACCAGCTATTGAGAAGGGCCGTCTTGCATATGGCATATGACTAGACTAAACCCAGCAGTCTCAATCCTAACCCAGAGAAGACTGAAAGGTGGGCCAATTTAACGCACCACATTTCCTCAATAAGACGATTTCGATTCGACAGGAAACAGAATTGGAAGTGTCACATTCAGGAGTGTACTGAGAAGGCTCACAGATGTTGGGCACTTTGTAGACGGGCCGTAGGCTGGAAATGGGGCCCGAATCCGAGGATAGTCCACTGGCTCTACAGGAGCGTGATTAGACCAATACTTACTTACGCCTCAGTAGTTTGGTGGACTGCTATGGAGAAAAAGTGCAACATAAGGACCATACAGCAGGTTCAGAGAACATGTAGTCTTGCCAAAGGCGGAGCGATGAGGATCACGTCCACTAGGGCACTGGAGACTACTCTAGATATCCGACCCATTATATACATACAGATTAAGTGTTAGGCAGCCGCAGCGGCTATGAGACTTTAGGCGATGGGAGAATGGATTGAGGATGGGAGCAGCTCATACCATCGCGGTATAATCGAGGCGGCGATAGGAAACCTGGAAGGAAGTGGATAGGTTTCCGATCGGATACCTGAGATGAACCTTGAAGCCGAGTGCGAGGCACTACTGCCATCGGCACATTCTTGGATTGACGGAACCTTAGTATTTCCATCTGGAAGATCATGTTATACGCATGGATCAAAGCTAGAGGACAGAGTGGGCCTGGGGGTTTACATTGAGAACCCAGGGACTAAGATCTGTTTTCGACTACCTGACCATAATACGATCTTACAGTCGAAGATTCGGGCGATCACGGAATGCGTGAAGTGTTGAGGTACTAACGCGAGGACGTCGAGTGTAAACATTTTTACGGCCAGTAAAATTGCCATAAGGGAAATAATAACCAGGACGGTAAGGTCTCGAAAAGTCTTGCAGTGTAAAAAGGAGATTAACGCCTTCTCTGAGTGTGGCAAAATCCGCATCGTTTGGGTGCCGAGTCACAACGGAGTAAGGGGGAATGAAAGGGCATACGATTTGACGGTGAAGACCAGAGGACTGTAGGACCCAGAGGACGCAGTCCGAGTTAGGGGCATGGGCGATGAATGCGCATGCAACCCTGTGGAACAGCGAAACGGTCGGTAGGACGACGAAAATCCAATGGGGGAATCCAAATCGTGAGAAGACGAGGCTATTACTGAAAGAAAGTAAGAAGGAGATCAGTAAAGCTTTTGGTATCATTACGGAACACATAGGACTATGAGCCCTCTTATGTAAAATCGGTGCGGCAAGTGATATCATGTGTAGGCCATGTTGCGAAGATGATGAGACGTTGGAGCATTTTCTTTATCATTGCCCGGGTTTTGCGTCTAACAGATACCGGCACTTAGGTGAAAGCACAATACCAGACATGAACCAATTTAGGGGCATGGCATGGAGTACAATTAAGAATTTTGTAAGTAGCACGGAATTCTTAACTTAAAATTTTCTTTTTCGAGGTTACTTTTTAGTTTTTAGAGCGCACAACAAGCCGATTACTGGCTTAGGTGTATGTCTATAGGGGCATGGGGCAGATTAATATCTGCACCCTCCTTTCAACCTAACCTCACCTAAACCGTGGGCTCCTGCTGCCTTGTTGTTCTTCAGTCGGGTTATTGCTTCTTGGACCTCATTCCGACATGGTGGTAAACACTCAATACCATCATGAGGGTTTGGTTCTGCGGTATCCTCTTCGCCGCCATCGTTGGATACTAGCAGCTGAGTGAAATGTTCTTTCCATATCGTCAGCACACTATCTGTGTCAGTAACCATATATTCTATAACCTGATAAAGCTCCCATATTTGCCGATCTGCCGATTTTAATTCCTGAGGTTCCTAGTAGGTTGAAATTTTGCACAATGGCATCTATTATGGTTAGGTTAGGTAAGAGTGACAGTCCTTTACAGACTCACTTAGACAATTTTAAGTCCATTGTGATACCACATTAGCGACAGACCAAGGCTTCTGGCGGGAATCGAACCTACGTCCCCTGTACGGGTAATCCAAGCACCCTACCAACTCGGCTACCGGGGCGCCCTAATATGGTTTCCCGGCACGTAAAAGCTATGAGCACCACACGGGCTAAAACATAGAGATCCGATCTGTGTGGTTTTTATTGCTGCCACGAGAGGCTTAGCTGCGAGCTACCGGGCGTGTCCACAGGTTACGATAATGTTCTATACGGAGTAGCTGCTACGGCAGTCCCGGATAATCAGCAGTATCGAGCGGAGAGTCTTAGTGAAAGTTCGGGCGGCACCGGCTCTTGCACAAATACTGAGTGCCTATGATGCTCAATATGGTAAAGCGAGTTATTGGCGCCTTTAAATAACCAATGGGCACCTTGTTTCCACGGCGCTCGGTCCTTTGACCCGAAACGAGCTTGCTCACCTACAGGAGCTTGGCGAGAATCGCCACCTTCACATGGGAATGTGATTACTACAACAACAACTATGGTCTACAACGTCCAAGCGAAGTATAGCCTGAATCGGTTCATAACCTGATATAGCCCCAATATCGTAGCAATTCTTATCCATTTGTTTGCCTTTGTTTGCCTATGAAGAGATACCGGGCAAAGAACTTGACAAATGCGACCCTGAACATTCCGTTAAGGGACAGGGGCAAATTTCTCACCTACCAATGAGTGCTGTCCGGTTCAAGTTAAAGCTCTATGGTGCTGGTCCTCCTTTCTATAGCCTGGTCCGAACGGCATGCCATAGTGCGACATCTCTTTGTGGAGAAGTTTTAGGTCAGAAAAGTATTCTGCATACATAAGCCCACGCAGTGAAATTGTCTATCTCTAAAATCCCTTAAAATTTCCCTTGAAAGTTATCTTTAAGGACATATCCTTGCAAACTTAAATTTGATGGAAATTTTCATTTTAAAGTATCGAAGTTTAGAGAACTCTCCTCCTTATTCATCTTCAAATGCAAAATCTCTTGTCTAATTAGTTTTGCATCTTTATAGGGAGACCAAAAAACTTTCATAAAATAAATGTTTAGAAAAAAAAGGTTTATATTTTATGCATAATCTCTAGCCATTTTCCCTTGCCTTCTGTTGGCAGCTTAAGTCTCTTCTTCCTTGGATTCTCATTTGCGTTCTGTGTACTTTGTATACTTTGAATTAATTTTATAGAGATTTTAAATAATAATCAGGCAGACAGACAGTTAGTCGTATACTTTGATAATCCTCAGCTCTTGTTAACATTCACTCTTTTACTGCTTCTGTTGCAGGTTCACGTGCCTCAGAGACTGGTTCGGAGCTAAGTCAAAGTCAAAGTACTTCCAGCCTGGATCGTGATGAAGATGAACGACTAAAACAACAGGTACCACTGGTTATAATTTTCCACAATTAAACCTCAATAAAATGTTACTTTGTTTTAAAATTTAATCTTAAATGCATTTCTAATGTTTATTTTTTTTAATTCTTTCCCTTCCCGTGCTCTCTCTTTTTCTCATACCCTTCAATCATGGTGTTTGCATTGGGTATCCTTATCATGGTGCGTGGCGCCATTCTGTGTTGTTGGATGATATATTCCTGTTTTGTTTTCATATCCTTACTGCGGCGGCTGCTGCTGGTGCTGCTGCTTTTCCTTCCATGGATGGCATGGCAAACTCTATGGCAATGGATGATGACTGGCTAATGCTGATGACGATGACGATGCGGATGTGAATGCTGGCTCTTGCACCGAATTGTTGTTTATACAAAAGGATTTGGAAGTTTTTGCAACAAAAACTGAAACGAATAATGAACAGCACCAACACCACCAACAACCCATGCCAGCATCTGTCTCAGCAGCGCATACAACGGCTCCAGTGCAACACACTCCACCCACCTCAATGCCAAAGGTAGCGGAAGCCTTCAATGTTCCACAACAGCAACAGCAGTATCAGCAACCCTCCTTGATGCAACAACATGAGGCAGCTTTGGTTGCCTTAGCACAAAATCCCGAACAGTCCTTGGCTTCCACAAAGGAAAAGAGTACTCCTGAAAAAGTAAGTATTAGCAGTGCGTTGTAACGAAATAGTTTAATATCTTTTCCAGAGTTGCCAGATTGACAAGAAAATGTGTACTTCATATATAGGGATTTTAACAGGCATGAAAAATTAATCAACTTTTACAATGATATACCAACATCTTTGCAAAGCCAGAGGTATTTCCTCTATATGTGCTTCTAAAATTGTTCGAAAAGACCACAACGGCAACCTTCTGTTTTGTGTACCCACCCAATGGCATGGTATCATTGTTCCTCCAGTGGCAACTGAAAGCTATGTTATTTTTCTAAGAGTGTGTGAGTGTGTCTTTCGTTTGGGTATGGATTTGGGCATGCATTGTTGCACCCTTGTATTTGTCAGGACATCTGGTATTCGTTTTTTGCACCAACTCAAGTCTACGTGAACCACCAGTGTCTGCTCTATATGGTGGTTGCACTGGGACACAGTGTCTGCAAACATTTCGTTTGCTGGTATCATCTTTTAATTTTGGTATGAATGTTATCTCTCCTTGCCAAACGTTTCCGTATTTTCTTTTTTTTGTTTTGGATTTGTATAAATTCACACGTAGCATTTTCAAATCTCTGGGTCCTCTTGGCCTTGTTATTTTTGCTTATAGCTTAAGGAATTTACATGAACTTTTTAATGATTACCTTTTGGATATTTACATTTTGGCACAGAGCTGTGCACACAGGGGCCCCTTTGTGGATAGGAGTTAGTATGGTAGTTCTAGGTGGACTTTTAACCTTTCACACAGTACTCTCGAAGATGAAAGGGTTTGCTAGCAAGAGGTGTTTTTTTAATCAGCCGTTATTTCGGTAGATGCTGAGTTAAGTAAGAGTGGCATTCCTTTACAGACTCACTTTGGCAATTTTAATCCGTTGTGGTACTATAATAGCGTCATAGTAAGGCCTCATGTGGGAATCGAACCCACGACCCACGCACTGGCAATCCAAGCCCACTACCAATTCGGCTACCGGATCGCTATCACTTCTGAAGCTTTTATTCTTTGAACGTTACAAGTAGCAACTACGCCATCATTAACAAGTAAAAGCGTGCTAAATTCGGCCGGGCCGAATCTTATATACCCTCCACAATAGTTCGCATTTGTGGAGTTCTTTTCCCAATATCTCCTTTTAGGCAAACAAATGACAAAAGAAAATAATTGATTTAATTCTGGAGCTATATCAAGTTATAGTCCGATTCAGAGCATAATTGAATTGAATATTGGAGAGTAGAAGTCTTTGTGTAAAATTTCAGCCAATACGAGTAAGAATTGCGCCCTTTAGGGTCTCAAGAAGTTAAATAGAGAGATAGGTTTATATGGGAGCTGTATCAGGCTATAGACCGATTCAGACAAGTATGTTGAAGGTCATGAGAGAAGCCTTTGTACCAAATTTCCCCCAAATTGGATAATAATTACGCCCTCTGGAAGCTCAAGAAGTCAAGATCCCAGATCAGTTTATATGACAGCTATATCAGGTTATAGATCGATTTGAACCATGTTTTGCACAGTTGTTACAAGTCATAACAAAATACCTTAAGCAAAATTGCAGCCAAATCGGATAAGAATTGCGCCCTCTAGTGGCCCAAAAAGTCAAGATTCAAGATCGGTTTATATGGCAGCTATATCAGGTTATGGGTCGATTTATACCTTACTCAGCACAGTTGTTAGAAGTCATAACAAAATACCTTAAGCAAAATTTTAGCCAAATCGGATAAGAATTGCGCCCTCTAGTGGCCCAAGAAGTCAAGATTCAAGATCGGTTTATATGGCAGCTATATCAGGTTATAGACCGATTTAAAGCATACTCAGCACATTTGTTGGAAGTCATAATAAAACACCTCATGCAAAATTTCAGCTAAATCGGATAAGAATTGCGCCCTCTATAAGCTCAGAAAGTCAAGACCCCAGATAGGTTTATATGACAGCTAAATCAGGTTATGGACCGATTTCAACCATACTCAGTACAGCTGTTAGAAGTCATAATAAAACACCTTATGCAAAATTTCAGCCAAATCGGATAAGAATTGCACCATGTAGTAGCTCAAGAAGTTATACGGCAGCTATATCAAAATATGGACCGATAGCTTTACTCCTTCGAAAGTTAGCATTCTTTCGACAGACAGAGGGACGGACAGACAGACGGACGGACAGACGCACGGACAGACGGGCGGATAGACGGACGGACAGCCAAATCGGATAAGAATTGCGCCCTCTAGACGCTAAAGAAGTCAAGACCCCAGATAGATTTACATGACAGCTATATCAGTTTATGGACCGATTTCTACTATACTCAGCACAGTTGTTGGAAGTCATAATAAAACACCTCATGCAAAATTTCAGCCAAATCGGATAAGAATTGTGCCCCGTAGTGGCTCAAGAAGTCAAGATCCAAGATCGGTTTATGAGGCAGCTATATCAAAACATGGACCGATATTGTGCAAAATTTCAAGCGGCTAGCTTAACTCCTTCGAAAGTTAGAGTGCTTTCGACAGATAGGCGGTCGGACGAACGGGCGGACAGACAGACGGACAGACGAGCGGGCGGACTGATAGACGGACGGACGGACAGACGAACGGACAGACGGATGGACAGACGGACAGACATACGGACGAACAAACGAACGGACGGACAGACAGACGGACGGACAGACAGACGGACGGACGGACGGATGGACGGACAGACGGACGGACAGACGGACGGGCAGACGGACGGACGGACAGACGGACGGACAGACGGACGGACAGACGGACGGACAGACGGACGGACAGACGGACGGACAGACGGACGGACAGACGGACGGACAGACGGACGGACAGACGGACGGACAGACGGACGGACAGACGGACGGACAAACAGACGGACGGACAGACGGACGGACGGACATGGCCAGATTGACTTAAAATGTCATGACGATCATGAATATACAATAAATCATCTTAGGGGTTATCCTGTACTTCCTACCGTACATCCTCATGCAGGAGTATAAAGCACACAGTGCTTTAGGGCTCTCTTCATCCGTATTCCCCTTCCAGGACTGCTTCGAATCGAATACAATGCAAGGTATTTCGCTTCCTTCCACAGCTGACGGCTGATCCCGTTCAAGGACGGGAGTCAGAATTCTGATATGTTGGAAGCCACCGTAGCGCAGAGATTAGCATGTCCGCCTATGACGCTGAACGCCAGGGTTCGAATCCTGGCGAGACAATCAGAAAATTTTTTTTATGTTCTCGCCAAGATTCGAACTCAGATGTTCAGCGTTATAGGCGGACATGCTAACTTCGCGCTTTGGTGGCCTGGTGGAGGATATAAAAGGCATTTATTACCAGATTTCATTAAAATTGGAAACATGGAATTGGCCAAGGCTTTCCATTGTCCGAACCGAAGATATACTCGTAGCTGTCGCTGCCCATAAAAGCCTCATTTATTATCTGAATTGTACTAGACCACCTGATAGCCGAGCTTAGTAAGGTCCACATCAGATCATATTTAAATGCTACATAGACCGATTTTACATTTAAAGAAAAGATTTGTGGTCGATTCCGTTGAAATTTGAAGCGTGACTTGTATAAGCAAGACTTCTTCGACTCATATCCAAACCCAATAGCTGTATCTTATATAAGATACAGCTATTGGGTTGCCTAAAAAGTAATTGCGGATTTTTTAAAAGAAAGTAAATGCATTTTTAATAAAACTTAGAATGAACTTTAATCAAATATACTTTTTTTACACTTTTTTTCCAATGCAAGCTAAAAGTAACAGCTGATAACTGACAGAAGAAAGAATGCAATTACAGAGTCACAAGCTGTGAAAAAATTTGTCAACGCCGACTATATGAAAAATGCGCAATTACATTTTGGGCAACCCAATATATTTGTATCGCGCCGAATAGGGCCCACTTAGGTCCCCCTATTGTAAAACCTTCATGTGGACCAGCATCTAATTTGGCATCCACCTCCTCCTTTTGTAAAACCGTCATATGGACCAAATTAGATATTTGGCATCCACATAGGGCCAAACGTAATACCTTTAAAACTTTGAGCTCCGATCAGAAGACACCATCAAATCTGGGCAACCTTACTCTTTTAGTTTGCCCTTACCTGCTTAGTAAGGTCTCTCTTTGGGATTTAATTAATGGAATATGTGTCGGTATGCTATTTTTAAATTTTCTATTTTTGTAGCTGACTAAGTGTTAAGGAAAGTTGTTAACTTTTCCTCCTTAAAATCCCCTCGCCGCAACCCAAACACACACACACACAGAAATGGAACGTAATGCATATCAGCATATAGAGCTTAAATACTCAACCTAAGTCAATAAGTGAATGCATTGTGCCAACAAAAGTATGTTAATTTGGAAAACTCGCTCTGTCTTTCCATCCCCCCACCTTCTCATCTCTCGCCCTGAGACAAGTCAATAAATCTTGTATTTTTGCTATTAATTTTCAGGTACTGGAGATAGTAAGAGCTGCTGATGCATTTACCTCAGGACCACCTAAATCACCGTCGGAGCATCATGACCAGGATAAAATTCAAAAGACTACAACGGTGGTGATATCGAAGCATACATTAGACACAAATCCAGCACTGCCAGCGGCTTCATCGCCCACAGGCATAACAAGTGGAGGTCCATTGGTGGCTGCAGGTGCTGCTGGTGTTGGTGTGGGAACTGTTGCATCGCCTACAGGCTCTGCCTCAACGACAACAACACCTTCGCCCGTTTCACAGCCGCAAACGCCACAGGTAAGTCGTTCGATGTGATTTGCATTCTTTATTCATATGCTGCACTCATGCATATATATACACACAAACATACACACCAACCGAGAAATACTTATAGCTGTTGTATGTGTACGTGACATATAGTGATAAATGTCTACACAAAGGCCTATATCGCTGTAGACATAAATAGAAGGAGTTGTTTGTGTGTGTGTGTATTTATGTTTTTGTGCATGGGTAAAGCCTATTCTATGGCACATACATATATACGAGTACATCCTGTTAACCTGTCTCTGCCGTGTGTGTGTCTCTATAAAGCTCTCTCTATATCTCTCTCCTTCTCTTTATCACTGTACTTCTGTCTCTGTATATGTATGTGTTTGTGTACTTCCTTTTTATGAATGCTATTTACATGTTATTTGATGTTGTCTTACCACCCATACATACTACAATACATGAATGCCTACGTGCGTATCTATATGACATGCATATAGTATACCCATGTATGTGTGTGTGTGTATTTGCTATACGTATATCCTTTTACATATATATAATAATAATGTCACCATGTTATTTTGTTATTGCCATTTTGTTTTTGTGTTTAATCCATTTCAACAAGTTTGTGTTTTAATCCTACGTTGATGCTAATTGTATTTAACTCATCATGCAACATCGTTGTAGGGCTTTCATTCTATTTGGTGTGATAAAATTTTATTTTAATTTAATTATAAATATGCGAAAATGGCATAAGCGAATGGGAGAAAAGTTGCCGTATTCTTCATGTAAATAGAGTGGCAAATATTTTATTTATTGCTTAACACATTGGGAACTGAAAAATATCATTTAGAGCACACCATCTTGTGAGATATTTAGAGTCTAATGACCTTCTTGGCGATCAACAATATGGGTTCCGCATAAATCGCTCCACGGGCGACCTCATGACACTTCTGTCGGAAGGTTAGAGTCGCTCAATCCACCAGTTTGGTGAGAGTAAGGTTGTGGCTCTGGATATCTCCAAGGCCTTTGTAGGATCTGGCAGGGTGCACCACTATCAAAGCTCGTCTCATTTGGTTTCGGTAATTGCTTCGTTCGATTTATTTCGTGCTTTCGCAGAGATCGAACTATTCGAGTCGTTATAGATGGGTTCTCATCCAATGAGCACAAATTGACCGCAGGTGTACCCAAGGGCTCTGTTCTTTCTCCTCCTCTTTTTCTAATTTTCATCAACGATCTATTGGGTCAGACATCGAATCCGATCTACTCATTTGCGGATGACAGTAATCTCTGTCAATTGCACTCATTCGACCATAGGCCGAGTCTTCGAGAGATTGAGGACAAGAGGCGTGTTATGGACGATACACTCTGCCTGGATTTGCCCGCCATTTCTGAGTGGGGTCGAATGAAGCGAGTAAATTTTAATGCACGGAAAACTCAGTGCTCCTTGTTGTCACACAAACGATTGGCTGACCCATAACGATCAGTTTCTGTTCTTTCTTCTACTCTTTTTCTTATTTTCATCAACGATCTGTTGGGTCAGACATCGAATCCGATCTACTCATTTGCGGATGACAGTAATCTCTGTTATTCGTACTCATTCGACCATAGGCCGAGTCTTCGAGAGATTGAGGACAAGAGGCGGGTTACGGATAATACACTCTACCAGGATTTGCTGGCCATTTCTGAGTGGGGTCGAATGAAGCTAAAAGATTTTAATTAACGGAAACTCAGTGCTGCTTGTTGTCACACAAACGATTGGCTGACCCATAACGATCATCTTTGTCTATTAACGGTGTAGATGTTGAGCAATCAGAAACTCTTGATGTTCTGGGCATGAAAATACAAAGTGATGTCCGTTGGGCTAAACATGTTTTCGAAGTGTCGAAAAAAGCATTGAAGTGTTAAGGCTTCCTCAAACGGTGTAAGAATCACTTCACTCCGTCTGTTCTTCTTAACATCTACACCTCTTTCATAAGGCTGAAAATGGAGTACAACTCACATGTATGAGCAGGAGCTTCAAAATCCCTTGATCATCGTCGCAATATGGGTTGTTTGGCGCTGTTCTATCAGTACTTTCAGTGTGTGTGGTCGTCTGATATTCGTCTTCTTATACCTGATGTAAGGATGTAAGTCAGGAATACTAGACATTTGAGGAACTCACACCTATTTGCAATTGATTAGCCAGCGGACCGCACAATGCATTATAGAGAGAATTCTTATTGCGCCCAAACCGTTCGTATGTGGAATCGATTTCCGGCTAATGTCTTTTTCCACCCACTTTGACATCCAAAGATTTAAGCAGTACATCCTTTTCCCCTTCCAATTCCTAATTTCCTCACGCCAACGCAATGCACTGCATTCATAGGGGACATCCCCTGCGTGTTGGTTGATAGAGAAAATAAAATGGCGTAATATACTGAACACTTTTCACTTTCACAAATGACGTTTATATGCAATTATCAAAGAGTGCTGTGCCCCAGCAAAACTGCGGTTAGTTGAGATTGAAAAGAGGGTACATATATTGGGTTGCCCAAAAAGTAATTGCGGATTTTTTAAAAGAAAGTTAATGCATTTTTAATAAAACTTACTTATACTTTTTTACACTTTTTTTCTAAATCAAGCTAAAAGTAACAGCTGATAACTGACAGAAGAAAGAATGCAATAACAAAGTCACAAGCTGTGAAAAAATTTGTCATCGCCGACTATATGAAAAATCCGCAATTACTTTTTGGGCAACCCAATATTAATCTCGAAAAAGAATATTTTTAGTTAGGAATTTCGTGCTACTTGCAAAATCCTTAATTGTTTTCCATACCACTCCCCTAAGTTGGTTCATGTCTGGTATCATGTGTCCCCTCCTAAGTACCGGTATCTGTTGACATAGGAAATGTTCCAAGGTCTCATCATCTTCCATACATGCCCTACCTGCTATCACTTGTCGTACCGATTTTGCCTAAGTGAGCTCGTAGTCCTATGCGTCCTGTTATGATACCAAAAGCTATACTGACCTCCTTCTTACATCCTTTCAATAATAGCCTCGTTCTCTCTCCATCCGGATCACCCCATAAGATTTTCGCCATCCTACCGACTGTTTCGTTGTTTGTTGCCCACACCCTTAAATCAGACTGCGTCGATCCGAAAGGCTTCGGGTGAACCAAGTTTATCTAGTCTTTACTGCCAAATCGTCTGCCCTTTCATTCCCCCTTACTCCGTTATGGCCCGGCACCCAAACAATGCGGATTGTGCTATCCTCAGAGAAGGCCTTAATCTCCTTCTTACACTGCAAGACGGTTCATGATCTTACCGTCTTGGTTGTTATTGCCCTTACGACCATTTTACTGTCCGTAAAGATGTTCACACTCGACGTCCTCGCGTTAGTACCACACCACCTCACGCATTTCGTGATCCCTCGGAACTCCGCCTGCAGTACCGTATTATGGTCAGGCAGTCTTAAACAGATCTCACAAGGTCGAGCTTTGCCCTCCAAGGAGTGTGGATACTTCCAACGAACTTTTTGAAGTTGGCTTGGTCTACCCAGTGTACTTGAAAACGGGGAGCTCTTTTTCTTCTTCAGCATTTTATCAGTGTTATGCTCTTCGGGAGATCTGATTCTCTTTCCAGCTTCCAGGGATACAGCTGACACGTCCACTTGGAATGTCAGTTCTATACCTTCCAGCATCCTGAACTTTCGCCCGATTGCGCTGTCGGTACATAATCCTCCGTCTACTTCGTCGTGCCCCATATCAGTTTTCCGGTCTGCTTGTGAGCTTAGCAAAGCCATCGCTTACCTCTGCCGTAATTACGCTGCCCTCATCTTCCGATTCGACTGCAATGACGTATCATTGACATTGTCTTAGTGTGAATCCGAGTCGGAAACACCATCATTACTTAAAGGCTGGGGACGAACTGTGCATCCCTCTGGTTTATCTGTCTCTTCTTTATAAATTAGTCTGACGACTAGTTGTGCGCTTGAAGCATTACTCTCGACTACCGGTGCCAAGGCACCCACACCTATATGAGGGGAGGACAACATGCTGCGGTGTGCGGTCTTGTGGTGTTGGCGACCCTCGGCAAGCTCCTGTAGGTGAGCAAGCTCGTTCCGTTTCAAAGGACCGATCGCAGGGGGATCTTGGTGGCCATTGGTTATTTAGGGGTGCCAATAACTCGCCTTGTCATATCGAGCATCATAGGCACTCAGTATTTATACAAGAGCCGGTGCCGACCGGCCTCTCACTGAGACTCTCCGTTCGATACCGTTAATTGTCCTCGACTGCCGTTGCAACTACTCCGTATGGAGCATTCCACTATCCGCAACCTGTGGACGCGCTCGGTAGCTCGCAGCTAAGCTTTTCGTGACAACAATGAACACCACACAGATTGGACCTCAATGTTACAGCCTGTGTGGTGCTCACAGCTATCCCGTGCCGGGAGATCATTTGGTTGTTGTTGTGGCAGTTTATTGTGTTCTATCTTTCGTCTGCTTGATTCTGTTGAGTGTCAAGACCCAGGAATTCTGCGACTAAGATGGGGTGCGTCCACAGGGATCTGGGTCTCAGTCGAGTGGGTCTGGCCGGGCAGTTAAACAGGTGACGTGTATCGTGCGGTCCCTGGTTACAATCGGGACATACATCTTGCACGTCGGCATCAATCCTAGCTCTGTGGGAATTGAGGCGGCTGCATCTGCCGGAACGTAATTGAGCCAGAACCACTCTGGTTTGCCGGGGGAGGTCGATTTCTTCGGGCGCAATAGGTGGCGGTCGTTCTCCAAGAACTTCATTCACCCGGTAGCCAATTACCGCGTCTGCTACCGTGTCTGCATGAATGTTGTTCAGACCCGCTTGATATGCCGATTGATCTGGAAGTTCTCTCTTGTAGCGCTGAACCTCACGCTCTAGATCGTGTAGATCTACCTTAATGCTTCTGGGCGGTGGGTATCTATCCACAAAATGACGATTTGGATGGTTTATGCGATAACAGCCCAAAAGGTATTGCAATAAGAGATCATTTGGTTTTGTGAAAACTTCTCCCCAAAGAAGTGTACTCGGCTATAAAGAGGATGTTGAGTTTGCCCCATTTCCTTAAAGGAATGTTCATGGGAAAAGTTGCAGTTTGCAATAAGAGGTCACGGCGATTTGTGTAGTCATTATGTACAGAGCATTAAATTCAGTGAATTAGATAGTCTCGTCCTCAATGCGGCTGTGATGCAAAAACTATCCATCTTTGGGATCCGAATGTTCATTAAACAATAGGGGCATTTTTGGAATGCCGTCCACCAGACCACAACTCTATATAGACTCAATTGGTTATCTCCTCCTAATGTTAGCGGTTGTGAGGTACTTTGCCTTGTATAAACTTCTCCCCGAAGAGGTGTCCTATTGCGGCATGCCGTTCAGAGTCGGTTATGAAAAGAGGGCCCCTTATCATTGCCCTTTAATTTGAATCGAACAGTGCTCATTGATATGTGAGAGGTATGGAATCTTCATGGGCATATTTGGATTGCATTTGCATTGTTTCAAAATTCCGGTTAATGATGACTGCCAAGGCCGATTTAGCATCTGCTCATTCTGTCTACCCAATTATTCAACACGTTTATGAATCCGAAAACCAGGGATGAATATTGAACACATAAATGTCAGAGCTCAAATAAGCAGTGGTCATAAAGCAATGGCAAGATGGGCCAGCCTTTATTCTAACCTTCATTGTACACCAAGCGAAGGCGGTGTACTTAATTTGTCATTACGCTTGAAACTCATCGAAATATTGAACTGAGACCCAATAAAGTACATATTCTTGATCGTCTAGACATACTATGTCTAATATAATAATAATCTTGTTCCTCGCAAAATTCTAAGGCGATTTAACGATGTCTGGGTGTATGTCCTCCTTTCCGTCCGTGCAACTGTCCATAATCACGCTAAAACCTACAAAAATGAGATATTAAGCTAAATTTTTGCGCAGACCCGTATTCCGGGCCAAATCTAATCATATTTGGATATATCCCAGTGTTCCGGTTTGGGTCCGGTCTTAACCCAATACAAGCCGTATTTGTTACACGATTTCGTTGAAATTTCGAACAGCGAGTTGGAGTAGGACACCTGATATCCGAACGGAGTATGGTTCAGATCGGACCATTTTTGCTAAAGCCGCCATGTAGACCGATCTGCGAATTCAGGGATTTAAGCCCCCATTAAATCCGCATTTTTAACCCGATTTCGCTGAAATTTAGAACACTGATTTGGACTAAGCCATTCAATATCTAAATCGAGTATGGTCCACATTAGACCACATTTGTATTGGGTTGCCCAAAAAGTAATTGCGGATTTTTCATATAGTCGGCGTTGACAAATTTTTTCACAGCTTGTGACTCTGTAATTGCATTCAGTTATCAGCTGCTACTTTTAGCTTGCTTTAGAAAAAAAGTTTAAAAAAGTATATTTGATTAAAGTTCATTCTAAGTTTTATTAAAAATGCATTTACTCTCTTTTAAAAAATCCGCAATTACTTTTTGGGCAACTCAATATATAGCCCACTTTTCCCGTTAGATCTTTGTATCTGCCGACTGAGGGTTTGAAGCGTGTAACACGCGCATTTATTATCCGATTTCGCTGAAATTTGAAACAGTGAGTTCCATTGAGGCCACCGTAGCGCAGAGGTTAGCATGTCCGTCTATAACGCTGAATGCCTGGGTTCGAATCCTGGCGAAACCATCAGAAAAAATTTACAGCGGTGGTTTTCCCCTCCTAATGATGGCAACATTTGTGAGGTACTATGTCATGTAAAACTTCTCTCCGAAGAGGTGTCGCCGTTCGGACTCGCCTATAAAAAGGAGGACCCTTATCATTGAGCTTAAACTTGAATCGGACTGCACTCATTGATATGTGAGAAGTTTGCCCCTGTTCCTTTGTGGAATGTTCGTGGGTAAAATTTGCATTTGCATTTGAGTTGCATTGGGCCACCCGATATCAAAAACAAAGTATGGCCCACCTCAGACCACATTTAGGCATAGCTGCCATAAACACTGCTCTGTCGATTTAAGGTCTTAAGCACATAAAAGGCGCATTTATTAGTCAATTTTGGCTAAAATTCGGAACAGTGAGTTGCAGTAGGACACCCAAATTCCAAAAGGAGTATGGTCCAGATTGGGCCATGATGTGATATAGCTGCCATATAGACCGATCTGCAAATGCGGCCGAATTTACAAACCAATTTCGCTTAAATATGGAACAGTGAGCTGAGTAGGGCCACCCGATATCTGAACCAAGTATGGCCCCACATAAGACCTTATTTGGATATAGCTGCCATATAGACCGATCTACCAAATTAGGGTCTTACGCTTATAAAAGCTTCATTTATTAACTGATTTCTATGAAGTTTTAAGCTATAATTTTTATATGGCTTCTAGGTAGCTTAAACATATATGATTTAAATCGACCCATCATTGATATAGTAGAGTTATAAAGTAGAATAATCAATATATCCATGATAATGGGTATCCTTTTTACTTGTTTTTTTTTTTAGTTTAATTTTATCACACCAACATCGAATGAAGCCCTATTAAGTCAACCACAATGCAAATAAATGTTATCGATTTAATGCAACGAACTAAATACGTTGTAGTCATTAACACAAACACGAATATAAACACAAACACATTTAAACACATAGTACATGCATATATAATTTGGCCTAACCATTTGCAAAATGTTGTTCACAAAAATTGATAACAATAACAATTTATTAAAACAGTCCAACATACATACATACAAGTGTACACCATTACACACTTTTGACTAAGGCCCCCCCCCCCAAAAAAAAATTTATTACAGAAACAAACAAAACAATCTGCCAGACCGACCGCTCGTTTATAAATGTTAAAAATTATAACCACTGACCAACCAACCAACTAACCAACCAACAAACAATCTGCATACAAATATTTCATACCCTTGTATTTGTATTGGTGATGCATATTTAAGTTTGAATGTTGATTTGTGTGTTATTTGTTCCGTTTGTAGTTGTTGAACTGTGTGTCCTTTACAATTACAATTATTGACTTCCTTCTCAGTTGGTTAGTAAGTTAGTCATTTTTGTGCTGCCATTAATTATATGTGGTATGGGGCCAATCATCGGCAAATATTAGAATATTTACCGTTGCCCATTTAATATCCTTGTGTGGTTTCCTTTTTATGAAATCCTTTTGTTTTCCAAACAATACCAAATAAGGTACTATTGGCTGAGAGTGTTTGAATGTGCGTATATTAGGGTGGGGCAATGTGTAAGGGCTAAAAAATAGCCAATAATCGTCATCCAAGACAAATTTTAAGACATTGTGCCCAAGAAACCTTAAGCGAATCAAACTTTCAGCTTTTGTTTGTTGTTAATATCCCGAAGCTCACTTTTGATTTTAGACTCATGGTTACTTTGGCAAAACTTCTTAGAATTTGTCGTAGACTACGATTGTGACAACTGCCAATATTAACCCACCCTAGTGTGTTTGCCTGGCTGTGAGTATGTATGAATGATATCGTTGCTGATTCTATCGTTTGATTTGAAATTATTTTTCCAAATTGCACAATTTTCTTGTATTTTTGTTTTTGTTCTTTTTTTTTTTTTTTTTTGGTTTGCTCTATGTTAGTTTTCATATTTTTCCTATTTTGCATACCGGTTTCCATTTCCGTTTTGAAAATGATTTCCTTTTATGGTTTGATTTTCCATTGTATTTAGATTGAAATATTGAGCAGAAGTCTTGAAAGAAGTTAATTTAGGTTGTTTCGTAAGTCAATTAATTCGTAATGAAACTGAAAGGCCATAGAAATAATTCAACAGAGCAGAATTTTAGTTTAAATGAAAACTTTTTTTTGTGAACTAGACAGGGAAAAAATTTCCTAGTACAACTTTAAACATTGTGGAAAATTGTTTACTGAAATTTACCTATTGCCAATATTTGGGATATTTTCTTTAATTAACAAAAGTAACTGTCCTCTATATTCGCAGGTCATTCAAATGAGATATTCGTCGAAATTTTGATACTGATTTCAATTAGGATATTATTTCTCAAACTTACTTCTTAAGCTTTAAAATGCAAACATTTAAAGTCACTACCATTTTAAAGTTAATTTTACTTCTTTAACCCCAATCGCCTTGAAACTTTCTGAAAAATTTATATTTCTGGATTTATTTCTTTAGCATAAACGTTTCCAAAATGAACAAAATACCACTTGTTAGAAAGCTACACTTCTCATGTGTCTAATACATGCAGATGTACACCATAATTTGAAACCGTTTTAGTTAGAAAAGTAAAAAAAACACATTTGGCAACACCAGGGCGATACAGGTCAATGTTGTCCTATTCCCTAATCCAATTTCATTACTTTGAATATCTTAACCTTTATTTAAAAAAGTTTTATCTTCGATAATAAAACACCAAGTTAAGAAACTATTGAACTAGCATTTATGTAAAAAATTTCCTTATATCAAGTAAAAAATTCTTCAACAATGGAAATTGTTACTTTAGAAAGTTGAAATATTGGCAATCTTTAGATTTAGTTAAAGTAATCTTTATGGTGGCTACCATAGCGCAGAGGTTAGCATGTCCGCCTATGACGCTGAACGCCTGGGTTCGAATCCTGGCGAGACCATCAGAAAAAAAATGGCAGTACGCTTGAGAGTATCATGTATTTGATAAGGTGCAGACTTATTCCTCTGTTGTTGGTACCTACTGTCTTGTTCACTTTCTAGTGTACGTGACATAGTATACTGAAATTCCAGGCCTCGGATATGCGCGCTTCTAGCCAGATTGCGTGGTCGAGCTGGTCCATATGTCTTATCAGCGAGTCGCCTTCGGTCTTTAATAGTTCAACAGGCAACCCATTGGTTCCTGCTGTCTTATTCGTTTTCAGTCCGGTAACTGCTATGTGGACTTTTTTTCTGATTAGGTGGTACACATTCTATACCATTATCATGGATTGACACTAATCGTCACCATCATTTGATAACAGCAGTTGGGAAAAGTGTTTTCCCATATCCCAAGCAAACTATCTGTATCTATCTTCCTTCTTTGCCTCTGTCGACATTGTTTGAAAACCTTTGAACGTATAGGGCTCTCGAAGGCAGCTTTGTAGTCAACAAAAAGACGGTGGCTGTTCATTTGTCCTTCTCGGGAGTTTTGGAAGGTTTTGGCGCAGTCTAAATATATGGTCTATGGTGGATTTAATAGGTTTAAAGCCACTCTGATACGGCGCAATTATCTCGTTGACTATAGGTTTTAGTCTGTCACATAGTACGCTTGAGAGTATCATGTATTTGATAAGGTGCAGACTTATTCCTCAGTTGTTAGTATTTACTGTCTTGTTCCCTTTCTTGTGTACGGGACATAGTATGCCGAAATTCCAGTCATCGGATGCGCGCTTCTAGCCAGATTGGGTGGTTGAGTTGGTCCATCCGCCTTATTAGCGAGTCGACTTCGGTCTTCTATAGTTCAACGGACAACCCATCGGCTCCTGTTGTCTTATTGTTTTTCGGTCCGGTAACTGCTACGTGAGCTTTTTTTCTGATTAGGTGGTACACATTCTATACCATTATCATGGATTGACACTAATCGTCACCATCATTTGATAACAGCAGCAGGGAAAGGTGTTCTTTCCATATCTCAAGCATACTATTTGTATCCATCTTCCTTCTTTGCCTCTGTCGAATGGTGTGCCTGTACCAAAGTCACTACTTTGATAATTAATTCTTTGTTAGAAATTTCGGGCTTCATTCTTGCTTCTGTTATACTCCCATTTTTCCATTTCCTTCTTCTTCTTGCGGAAAAGACAAAATTGTACTCTCTGGTTTTTTCCCCATACCTTTCCTTTCCCTGACGCGCATTTATTGTCCGATTTTGCCAAAATTTGGTACCTTCGACATCCTTCTTCAATATAGACCGATCTCTCGATTTAAGGTTTTGGGGCCATAAAAGGCACATTTATTGTTCGATTTCGTCGAAATTTAGGGCAGTGAAATGCGTTAGGCTCTTCGACATTCCTCTTCAATTTGGCCCAGATCGGTCCAGATTTGGATATAGCTGCCATATAGACCAATCCGCCGATTTAGGGGCTAAGGCCCTTAAAAGCGCATTTATATTCAGATTTTACCAAAATTTGGGGCAGTGAGTTGCATTAGGCTCTTCGATATCCTATTTCAATTTGGCCTAGATCGGTCTAGATTTGGATATAGCTGCCATATAGACCGATTTCTTGATTTAAGGTTTCGGGCCCATAAAAGGCGCATTTATTGTCCGATTTTGCCAAAATTTGGGGCAGTGAGTTAAGTTAAGTCCTTTGACATATTTTTGCAGTATGGAACAGATTGGATCAGATTTGGATATAGCTGCCATATAGACCGATCCGCCGATTTAGGGTTTTAGACCCATAAAAGGCGCATTAATTGTCCGATGTCGCCGAAATTTGGGACAATAAGTTGTGTTAGGCCCTTCGACATACTTTAATTTGGCTCAGATCGGTCCAGATTTGGATATAGCTGCCATATAGACCGATTTCTCGATTTCAGGTTTTGGGCCCATAAAAGGCGCATTCATTGTCCGATTTTGCCAAAATTTGGGGCATTGAGTTAAGTTAAGTCCTTTGACATATTTTTGCAGTATGGAACAGATTGGATCAGATTTGGATATAACTGCCATATAGACCGATCCGCCGATTTAGGGTTTTAGACCCATAAAAGGCGCATTAATTGTCCGATGTCGCCGAAATTTGGGACAATAAGTTGTGTTAGGCCCTTCGACATACCTCTTTAATGTGGTTCAGATCGGTCCAGATTTGGATATAGCTGCCATATAGACCGATCTCTCGATTTAAGGCTTTCGGCCCATAAAATGCGCATCTTTTGTCCGATGTCGTCGAAATTTGGGAAAGTGAGTTGTATAAAATTTTAGCTCAGTGATAAAATTTTAGCTCAATGATAATGTCATGCACAAGTCCCCATAATATAATGGTGTTTTATTAAAACTGAAATTCACAATTAAATATATCTCATTTACCAGTTTATCTTTACGTTTCCGAAGAAAAATTAATTAAACCCCCTATTCAAGTTTTCCCCAAATGGCTCCACTTGCATCATTATGACACCATTGTATAAACTTGTGAAAATATATATTAAATATTTTATTGTGCTGCATAAAGAGAGCAGAAAACAACTTTAATATACATTTAAGTATTATATATTAAAAAGCAACGAAACAAAAAACCAACTGAACTGAAGAGATGGAAAAGTAGCAAAATAAGCAAAAGAATTGTCCATAAACCTTTGTACAGCAAAACTAATTTGCATCAGCATGAAAGTGTATTACAATCCTGCTCCTTTGCTTTACGGTCTCGTAAACACAATCGTAAAACTTAAACAATTTTCTTTTTTTTTTTTTTTCGTCGTCGTCGTTTTTATCTGAATGTTGTCATCTAATAAAACATTATTTTGCTCTTCAAGTTCTGTTTTTATTGTTATGATTATTATTACTATTATTTTTTGTTATATTTCCTGTTTCTTAGACCTTTAACTTAGGCCATCATCTCTGGAAGGAGAAGGTGTGTTATGATGGGCGAAATATGTGATTGCGTGAGGTCGAATAAAATTATAATGGCTCGTCTGTGTTTTTTCCTCTCAGTTATGGAAGAGGTCAATGTAGGCAAGTAAAATAACGTGCCCTAAGGTTAAAGCAGGTCAAAGCGTTAATAGCTTTCATAACGAATGAGATCTAACAGACATAATTGGAAGAATTTTTGGTGAAGAAAAAATCTGCTTGACATTTTCTATATATATAAATTCTCTGATATCCAAAGGGAAGGCGAACCTTCCCCCTAACCCTATTTTTCAAAATCACCAGATCTCGGAAATGGGTTCGTCGAATTAAGCGAAATTTTGAATGCCCTCAAATCGTGACCAAAAAAAATATTGAATTGGCATCCCAAAACCCACCCAAACGGGCATGTTACCGATTGCGACAATAAAGAGGTCAAGTAAAACGTATTTGAGAGTTGTATACGAACTTGGTATTAAAATTTGACCCCAAGAATCGGGGGTCCGTAATATTAGATTAAGATAAACATCCGCACATCCGAAATACCCGGATGCCTCTATCTCACGTGTATGTCACATGACGACCTTGCACGCATGACCTCAATGTTATCTAGTACAAGAGCCGATTTTTCGACTTTGAGCGAGCATCGCCCACGACTGTATTCATTAAATACGTTCTACACTGTGCTATAGGATGGTGATGCATTGCCATACAGAGATTTAAGCTCGCCATTGCACTCTTGTCGTGATAAACCACTCCGAAGGTTGTGAACAATGGTCGCACGAAAATGTTGGCGAGTTATTTTAATTTTTTTTTTGCAAATTTAATGTCACTATAAACAAAACAAATGATTATCGTTTTTCAAAACGTTCTTGTTACGGTTATGCTATAATATGTCAAACTTTGCTATGGAAATGTCAGAATGCACTTGGCAACACTTGGTGTTGCGTACGCCAGAAACTTATATAGCAGACCTCGTATGCGAGTCCTTCTCTTCTAGAATGGTTTCGCGTCTTCAAGTTTACCGCTAACCCATTTACTCTTACCAACAGAGGCCTGGTGCCGGGGGAATAGTGGTATTTTTAGCGTTAATCGTCTTTTTGAAACCCAGAACGGCTTCCGATTTTACCACTCTAGTGTTATTGCCCGAATTTCCATTTGATTATGCGTAAGCACTTTTACAATTGCAGATCTCGTATTAGCACTATTCCAGCTCACGGATTCTGTGAGTGTTCGGATCCTCGACCGAAGGAACATATTATGATCAGGCAGGCAATAGAAGAGTTCGTTTGACTTGCAACAACTGTACCAAGTACGGTTTAAATCTGTGTATAACCTGATATGGATCCCATATAAACCGATCTCCCGATTTGACTTCTTGAGCCCCTGGAAGCCGCAATTTTTGTCCGATTTGGCTGAAATTGTGCATGTAATGTTCCGTTATGACTACTAACAACTGTGCCAAGTGCAGTCCAAATCGGTCTATAACCTGATATAGCTCCCATATAAACCGATCTCCCGATTTGAGATCTTGAGCCACAGGAAGCCATAATTTTTGTTCAATTTGGCTGAAATTTCGCAAGTGGTGTTCTGTTTTGACTTCTAACAACTGTGCCAAGTACGGTCCAAATCGGTTTATAACCAGATATATCTCCCATATAAACCGATCTCCCGATTTGACATTTTGAGCCCCTGGAAGCAATAATTTTTGTTCAATTTAGCTGAAATTTCGCATGAGGTGTTCTGTTTTGACTTCCAACAACTGTGCCGAGTACGGTCCGAGTCGGTTAATAATCTGATATAGGTCTCATATAAACCGATCTCCCGATTTGACATCTTGAGCCACTGGAAGCGCAATTTTTGTCCAGTTTGGCTGAAATTTTGCGTGTTCTTTTATGACTCTCAACAACTGTGTCATGTACGGTCCAAATCGGTCTTTAACCTGATATAGCTCCCATATAAACCGATCTCCCGATTTGACGTCTTGAGCACCTGGAAGCCACAATTTTGCTCCGATTTGGCCGAAATTTTGAACATATTGTTCTATTTTGACTTTCAACAACTGTGCCAAGTACAAATAGTTGTATAACCTGATATAGCTCCCATATAAACCGATCTCCCGATTGGACTTCTTGAGCCCCTGGAAGCCATATTTTTTGTCCGATTTCGTTGAAATTTCATACGTAGTGTTCCTTGATGACCTCCAATAACTCTGAAAAGTACGTTCCAAATCGGTCCATAACCTGATAGAGCTCCCATATAAACCGATCTCACGATTTGATTTCTAGAACCTTTACAAGCCGCAATTTTTGTCCGATTTGTCCGAAATTTTGCACATAGCATTCTGTTGTGACTCCCAACAACGAATCCAAGTACGATCGAAATCGGTCTATAACCTGATATAGCTTCCATACAAACCGATCTCCCGATTTGACTTCCTGAGCCTCTGGAAGTCGCAATTTTAGTCCGATTTGGCTGAAATTTTTGCACTTAGTGTTCTATTTTGAATTCCAACAACCGTGCCAAGTACGATCCAAATCGGTCAAGAACCTGATATAAATCCCATATAAACAGATCTCACGATTTGACTTCTTGAGCCCCTGGAAGCCTCAATTTTCATCCGACTTGACTTCTGGAACCTTTACAAGCCGCAATTTTTGTTCGATTTGTCTGAAATTTTGCTCAGAGTGTTTTATTATGTCTCTCAACAACTGAGCCAAGTACGGTCCAATATGGTCTATAACTAGATGTAGTTCTCATATTTAGCAGAATCCATGGTGGTGGGTTCCCAAGATTCGGTCCGGCCGCACTAAGCATGCTTTTACTTGTTTTATTCTGAAAAATTTTTAGAATTAATTTTTTTTTTGTTGAAACATTTTTTACTGCTTTGTCCGGGGTTGGAGTCGAAATAATTTTCTCGACCCCGACACCGGGCAAAACTGCTTGACTCCAACTCCAATCCTTCGACTCTGATCATGCCTTCTCTAATTTGTCAAAATTTCCATGAAATTGTCTTTATACGACGATTTTCTAAAGACAAAATTCTCTAAAGAAAAAATTGTCATAACTTTTTGAAAAGTTAATAAAACAAAAGAGTTCCATGAAATTCTGTCCAAAGGCAAAATTTTGCCATTGTTAAACTCTTCTACCAAGTGGAGTCTCTATGCGTTACGCCATTCAAATTTGGCAATGAAAAGGAGGTCCCCTATCATTGAGCTTAAACTTGAATCGGACTGTACTCATTGATATGTGAGAAGAAGTTTTCTCCTACTCCTTAATGGAATGTTCAATGAAATTTTAACTTTGAATTCTCTTAAGATATTCGATTCTTACCAGGAGTACCTCCTACATACGTGCAATTATTGTGATTTTTGTTGCAGCATCTTCTAGTTGACCTTTTCCGATATATATTCTTAAACTGAGTTTTATCATTGGATTTCGATGAGGTTGCGGGATGATCCTTAGCGTTGGGTAAACAAGAGCTGTTACCCTCTTCTAATTGGTTTTTTTTTATATCAGTCATCTGGATAATTTATGTTCTTTCAAAATGGTTTCAACTATTTTTTAACTTATTTTATTTTTGAAAAAAAAAAATATTTTTTTTTAATTTCTTATTTCGTTATGAAATTTGGTTTATTTAATTGAAAAATACTTTGTAAATATAAACAAATTATTGATTAAACTTGATTGCGTATATAGGAAGTTCTTTTAAATTATGTTGTACTACTCTTATTTACCTGAAGCTCCTTTCTCTAATTGTCTCTACTTGTATGTGTAACTTCAAAGTACCCTTCTTCTCTTTCACATATTCTCTCTCTCTCTAACTCTCAAGCGTGTATCCTTTCTCTATATGGAGCATATCCTTCCCACCCCCCCCTTAAGTTTATTGAACATACAGAACTATTGATGTTTGAATATAAACAGCTAATTGTTGTAATGACTATCTTCTCTCTTAGTTTTTCATTTGGGTTTTTCATGTTTGTTTTGTTCGTTGCATCCGCATCCAAAAGTAAAAGAAAAAAATTCTTCTACATTTTGTTCCATATATACTACTCTCGTACATTCATAGAGGAAATTAAAACCAATGAAAATAGCAGAAAAAAAATAAAATTGTCCATTAAACCAAACATTTTCTTCTTTTTCCATCTGTTTTCTCTCTTTCTTCCCCTTGACACACAATCGCAAAAAATAACATCTATGGCGTTCTTTTGCGCCCTTCAAAATGAAATGAAACGAAAAACGCAAACGAAAACGAAAAAAAAAAAACAAAAATAAAATAAAACGAACTTAACTCAACGACAATAACATTCATTACAGACAAATGAAGAAAAGAAAATTGCTTAAATGAAAAGCGGATGTTTATATCACAACAAGCATAAAACAAGACTGACAAAATTAGCCCAAGAACAAAAAAAAAATACTAAAAGAAAAAATTTCACAAAAAAAACTGCAACAAGAGGGAAACTACCAGAATTGAATAAAGTTAAGAGCAGCACAAGTTTTAAATGATTTGATAGCCAAGAAAGGCAGGCTAGAGCAGAAGCAGGCAAAGAATAATAGTACTCTTACAAATTTTGCTTACTACAAAGACTGGCTGCCTTTAAGAGGTGGTGGTGACTCTTCTTTCCCCCTCACAAGGACCTGAAATAAAAGTTAAAAGTTAAATGAAGAATCATGAAGAAGAAAACACAGGAAAAAGTATAACAGAAAATTAATCTTAATTAGAAAATATATTCTTAATGATTAAGAGCATTTGCTAAAAAGAAAATAGAATTTTTATTATTTAACTCCCCTTAGTTGTTTTTGGTAGAAGGATTGAAACTGGATGATTAAAGTTTTGGGTACGATCTTACTTTTGGTTGTTGCGAATTACTTTTTGTTGAGCATAACATGCTATATGGTTGAACTATAATTCTCAGTTAACTTTGTTTTGTTTAAAGGAAAGATGGGAGTTGAAGTTTTTCATACAGTAATATATTATTGATCGTTGATCATAATGTCGTTTTGGAGATCTGCACCTGTCTATCGGGACACACAAATGTTTAATCTATAACATATGCCCAACCATAAGGATTTTATATAGCCAGCTGCCATATAAATCGATCTCTTTATGGCTTTTGTTTATTATAACTCATCATCCCATGGCAGCCGGTTGTACGTACCGGATTGACCCGATGGAATCTTCATCGGCAAGGGCTGCCGCCTCAGTGTACGTGTTCGTCTTTTTTCGTCATGGGAGAGGCACATCCCGGAGTGCCTTCTCCGTATGCTTTTGGTCCGTGCCGGGATTGAAAAGAACCCCGGACCCTGGTTCTGTTCCGTTTGCCAGAACCGCCTTCATCATCGGTCAGTGTCGGTGAGGTGTAACAGGTGCTTGGAGTGGGTACATTTCCGTTCTTGCTCTGGCCTAACTTCGCTACGGGAGTATAGTCATACTGGCTATGTCGCTAGGTGCTGTGCGAACTCAGCCAGCAGTGGGTCACAAGCGTCGCCGTCGTCGCCTTCGGCGTCCTCGTCGTCGGACTATGTGACCCCCCCGACCTCTCCCGTACGGCAATTTATGCAAAGACAGCACCCTAGCCCTACTATTGCCAGGCCAGTGTCGGGAAATGTATCGTTCCTGCAGTTAAACTGCAATGGACTGCGAGGCAAGATTGATGAGATTGTGGATTTTATGAGTCGGAAGAGCATATCGGTCGCAGCGATCCAGGAGACAAAGCTGACTAACACCTGCAGCTTGCACAGTTGTCACGGCTACAATGTGCTACGTAAGGATCGCTCAAGGAATGGAGGTGGGGGATTGGCCTTCGTTATACACCATTCCGTGCAGTATAGACCTATCTCGCCTGCGCTTGACGCTAGTGACCCATACATGGAATGTATGGGGGTAGCAGTCAAGTCTGGTACTGCCGAGATAGAGATATAGAACGTGTATATACCGCCGGTTGGCAGCTGTGTCCCGATTAATGGCCAGGCCTACAGCCCCGACATAAGTGGGTTGCTATCTGGCCATAGTCGTCTGGTTCTGGGGGATTTCAATGCACATCACTCGTCATGGCATTCTCCCCTAGGCAACGACCAGCGTGGCATAGCTTTGGCAGAGCAGATAGATAGCTCCACGTTTTGCACGGTGAATGAGGATGCCCCCACTAGGATTACGAGGAGGTGCAGCAGCTCGCCAGACATCTCAATCGCATCCCCTGATCTCCTGAGTGACGTATCCTGGCAAGCCGTCATCTCTTTGGGGTCAGACCACCTCCCCATAATCCTCACCATCGACCGACCACCCGACTTCATAACCTCTGAGCGCCGAACGTTCATCAACTATAAGAAGGCCAATTGGACTGGCTTCAGAGAGTATACCAATCGCCGCTTCAATGAACTGCCACCCCCCTCTGATGTGCTTGTGGCCGAGAGGAAATTCCGAGACATCATCAACGCAGCAGCCGCTCGCTTTATACCAGCCGGTCGAATACCGCAAGTGCGACCCAATTTCCCGGCGCAAGCAGTGGTACTCGCAGACGAGCGTGATGGGATTCGTGCTATGGACCCCGCTAACCCCAGAATCAGCGAGCTGAATCTGGAAATAAACAGGGTAGTCAACGAACATAAGCGGAATTTGTGGCTGGAACACTTGGAGCAATGTAACTTAGGCACCGGTGCAGGCAAATTGTGGGCCACTGTTAAGTCTCTCTCGAACCCCGGTAGACGGGACGACAGGACCTCAGTCACTTTTGGCGAGTTAACCGTGACTGATCCGAAGAGATGCGCCAGGTTGTTCAACCGTCAATTTATCGTGCATCCCGAGAGAGACAGGGCAAGGAGGAGAGCCATTCGCCGTATTCGTGGTCTCCGAGCCGATGAACAGCCATCACAATTTACCGTGGGCGAAGTTACGAATGTCATCCGTGGCGCCAAATCTTCCAAGGCGTTGGGCCCCGACGGAATCTCTACATTGATGCTGAAGAATCTGGATTTACCTGGAGTTGAGTACCTTACCACAGTCCTTAATCTGTCATTGAACACTCTTATAGTTCCCGATGTCTGGAAAATGGGCAGAGTGATCCCGCTACTGAAGCCTGGTAAGGACCCGAGTTTGGGGGAGTCGTACAGACCGATCTCCCTTCTCTCACCAGTGGCTAAGACGCTTGAGGCATTACTCCTCCCGAGCCTCGTAGGAGAATTTCCATTCGCCGAGCATCAACACGGATTTCGGAGACTGCACAGCACAACAACAGCTTTGCATGCCATCACCACACACATTTGCCGCGGCTTCAATCAACCCAGGCCATGTGATAGGACGGTCCTCGTGGCATTGGACCTATCGAAGGCATTCGACACGGTCAGCCATGCCAAATTATTTGAGGACATCGCCAACACGTCCCTCCAGCCAGGCCTTAAACGTTGGGTCGCGAATTATCTGTGTGGCCGCCAGTCATTTGTGGAATTTAGGGATAAGAAGTCGAAACACCGTAGAGTGAAACAGGGAGTTCCCCAAGGCGGGGTGATATCTCCGGCTCTGTTTAACCTCTACCTTTCCTCCATCCCACCTCCTCCAGACGGCATAGAGATCGTATCATATGCGGACGACTGTACGATCTTGGCATCAGGCCCCCCACCCATTGATGACATCTGCGATAGGTTGAACGTCTACCTCAACGAGCTTGCCTCATATTTCGCTGCAAGAAATCTGAAGATATCCGCCACCAAATCTTCAGCCACACTGTTCACTACAAATACGCGTGAGGTGAATTCTGAGCTGACTGTGATGGTCGATGGAGAATTGATTCCGACCATCAAGTGTCCCAAAATACTTGGCGTCACATTTGACAGCTCCTACACTTTCTCCCCACATGCCACAGCAATCTGCAATAAAGTCAAAAGTAGAAACAAGGTCCTCAAGTCACTCGCTGGCAGCACTTGGGGTGCAGACAAAGAAACCTTGTTGACCACGTACAAAGCAATTGGCCGGTCTGTGGTAAGTTATGCAGCGCCAGTGTGGTCACGTCAGCTTTGTGACACGCAGTGGAATAATATTCAGATCTGTCAGAATGCCGCCCTCCGAACTGCGACGGGCTGCCTCCTTAGTTCTCATGTGGACCACCTCCACCAGGAGACAAAGATCCTACCAGTGCGAAGACATAACTACATGCTGTCTAAGCAATACCTTTTGGGCTGTTATCGCAGAAATCATCCAAATCATCATCTTGTGGATAGATACCCACCGCCCAGAAGCCTTATGGTAGATCTACATGATCTAGAGCGTGAGGTCCAGCGCTACAAGAGAGAACCTCTAGATCAAGCGGCATATCAAGCGGGTCTGAACAACATTCATGCAGACACGGTAGCAGACGCGTTAACTGGCTACCGGGTGAATGTAGTCCTTGGAGTACGACCGCCACCCATTGCACCCGAAGAAATCGACCTCCCCCGGCAAACCAGAGTGATTCTGGCTCAATTACGTTCCGGCAGATGCAGCCGCCTCAATTCCCACAGAGCTAGGATTGATGCCGACGTGCAAGATGTATGTCCCGACTGTAACCAGGGACCGCACGATACACGTCACCTGTGTAACTGCCCGGCCAGACCCACTCGACTCAGACCCAGATCCCTGTGGACGCACCCCATCTTAGTCGCGGAGTTCCTGGGTCTTGACACTCAACAGAATCAAGCAGACGAAAGATAGTACACAATAAACTGCTACAACAACAACAACAACATAACTCATCGCAACCTGAATTTGATATATGATATCCTTGGTGTAAATCATAAAGGACTCAGACCAGCTGAAGTTGACAATAGCAATAGTTCAATCAATACCTTGGGTAAAGCTAGGGATTCGCTCCTGGCAACATTTTTCCCGCTTCACTCACGCTTTCTCTCCGAAAAATTTTTCTCCGCTCCCCCTCCTTACATTTAAATTTACCATTTTTTCAAATTTTCTTCTAATACACTGTTGTACGTATATTAATTTGTCTCCTTACCTTTGCAACATCCAGCAATATTCAACTTTGATTATATGATTTCTTAATCGCCATCTATATTGGGTAAATATCCTTATAAATCCCCCTATAAACTTTGCTAACTTTACTTTAATTGGCTATGACAGCATATTTCTTCCACTAGCCGAACATAGAATAGAAATCTAAGCGCCTCGATCTTCTGCTCTCATTCTAAAATCTCTGACACCAAGTTTCGAAGTGTCTCCCACAACTTTATCTTTCCATCGGGCTTTTAATTTTCCCGGTTTGCGTGTACCACTCTATTTGTCTTCAAGTTTTAAGGTGTCTCCCACAACTTTAACTTTCCATCGGGCTTTTGGTCTTCCCGGTTTGCGTGTACCACCGTGTTTGCTTTCAAAAGACTTCTTTACTGGAGCTTCTTCATCCCCATTCTGATAACATGACCTAGCCAACGCAGCCGTTGTGTTTTGATGCGTGTAACTATGCTATACAGCTCATACAGCTCGTGGTTCATATGTCGCCTATATGCTCCACTAACGCAAACTGGTCCATATATTTTACGAAGAATCGTTCTCTCAAATACTCCAAGTACTACCTCATCTGCTTTCACAAATACCCATGCTTCAGAACCATATAACAGCACAGGTAGTATCAGTGTCTTGTATAGTTTCAAAACTGCTAACTTAGTCCAAAGTAGCATCTGATTGCCAGTATTATTCTTCGCTTAATCTCAAAACTGGTGTCATTCGTTTCGGTTACGGCGGTGCCGAGGTAGATAAAGTTACTGACTGTCTCAAAGTTGTGGTTCCCAACTTTCTTCATGTTCTTTATCTGCTCGGTTGTGCAAGGCTTTTTGGGAGTTGAAACCATCCATTTCGTCTTATCTCTATTTACTGCCAGACCCATTTTCACTGACTCTCTTTCGATTCTTTCAAAGGCAACAGTTACACATGCGAGTAGCATGTGTTCTCTTGTGATAAGTGTACCATATCTATTCACATCTGCATCTCGAATAATCTTCTCCAGCAGAATATAAAAGAGATCACACGAGAGGCTGTCTTCTTGTCTGAAACCTCGTTTGGTATTAAATGCTTCGGAGAGATTCTTTCCTATTCTTACTGAGGAGCGCGTATCAGCAAGTGTCATCCTGCAGAGTCTTATTAATTATGCAGGGATACCAAACTCAGACATGGCTTGAAATACCTTTGAACGTAAAGGAGTATCGATGGCGGCTTTGTAGTCAACAAAGAGAGGGTAGGTGTTGAGTTGTTCTTCTCGGGTCTTTTTCAGGATTTTGCGCATATAAACCGATCTCCTGAATTGATTTCTTGAGACTCAGAGGTTTGGAAAAGCTGCATTTTTGAAAGCAAATCTTAACCAAATTTTAGGATTTGTTAAAGTCGGACAAGGCAACCTAATGGTGCCCCACAGCATTTTGGGTGCAACACGTCGAAATAAAAATTTGCTTTAATTTGAAAAAGTTCCAATGCTTTTATGTTTCTTTTTACTCCATATGTCCCCTAAACCCATCCAAGAGATTTTTTGCACCTAACTATTTTTGTAGCTCCCACAACAAATTTACTAATAAATGCCGGTGTGGAAACTGTCTTTGCCCAAAATGGGTATTTTAGGCAGTTTTAGTTGCGGTTTTTTAAGGACATTTTTATTTGCAAAATTCAGAAAGAGTGAAGAAGATATCTCTGTTCGTTTTTTTCTTACAATTTTATCATTTTGAATTATTCGTTTTGGGAAAATTGCAATTTTCCACACGATCTCGCTATCGCCTCAAAGAGATTTCTCTACCCATTCGATAGTACGTTCCATATAATTTAATGTTTGAAGATTATTTCAAGCAAATGTTGACCGTGACTGCACCTCAAATGGTCCATTCGCTTAGTCCAATATTGGCATTCCCTTTCCATCTCACGAATGTCATAAATGCTGTATATCTGTATAGACATGAGCTTTAACGTAGTCCCACTAAAAATAGTCTAAAAGCGTTAAATCGCACAATCTTGACGGCCGATTGACCAGTCCCGAACGTGAAATAAAATGTTTACCGAACTCGCTTCTCAAAAAGTCTATTGTTACGGGTGCTGTGTGGCAAGTGGCACGTCTTCTTGAAACAACATGTCATGCAAGTCAAGCTCTTGCATTTAGGGCAAAATTGGATATCATCTCACGGCAGCGCTTACAGTTAGGTTTCGATTCGCATAATCTTTGAAGAAGTACGGTCCAATGATGCCACCAGCCCATAAACCGCACCAAACTGTGACTTTTTCTGGGTGCATTGGTAGCACTTGCAATGCTTCTGGCTGATCTTCACTCCACAATCGACAGTTCTGCTTATTTACGTACCCATCGAGCCAAAAATGAGCTTCGGGGAAGAAGCTCGCGATAAAATTAGGTTAGCTTGTCCGCCGGACGCTGAACGCCTGGGTTTGAATCCTGGTAAGAACATCTGGAAAAAATTCAGCGGCGGTTGTCCTCTCCTAATGCTGGCGACATTTATGAGGTACTGTAACATTTGGTATGGCAGCCATGTAAAAATTTCTCCACAAAGAGGTGTCGCACTGCGGCACGCTGTTCGAACTCAGCTATAAAATGGAAGCCCCTTACCATTGAGCTTAAAACTTGAATCGGACAGCGCTCATTGATATGTGAGAAGTTTGATCCTGTTCTGTTCGATAAAGGGCTCATCCTTTAGGCGAGTTACACTTGGCACCTCGACATTCCATCGGATCGGACTATTGTTTTAAGACCATAAAACGCGCATTTATTGCCAGATTTTGTTGAAATGTGAAACAGTTAGTTTCGTTATGCCCCTCGAAAACCATGTCGAATATAGTTCAGATCGGACCACAAATGGTCCAGATCTGATGATCCATATTTATTACGTTTCGATAGTTACAGCTGTTATAGCTATTATATACCTCTCTGCCGACTAAGGGTCTTACGCCTATAAGAGGATTTCATTAATTACTTATTATTGATAGTATATCCGTTGTATTATTTCCTCGAAATCCCTGTGCAATATCTTTTGGGTTGAAAAGTATTTAGATACGAGGGTTGCCTTTCATATTTCGGGATTAGAGAACAAAAAGAAATATTAAACATCGAAAATCGCTTTATTGCTTTTAGAAATATTCCCCATTAAGATCTAAACACTTTTGCATGCGTTCGAACCAATTGTCGAAGCACTTTTGCCACTCTGATTGAGGTATCTCCAAAAAATGCATTCTGAACTCATCAACCGCTTCTTCAGGAGTCGAAAAACGTTGACCTCTCATTTTATTTTTTACATACGGGAATAAAAAGAAGTCATTCGGTGCCAAGTAAGGACTATACGGCGGATGACTCATTAAATCGATGTTTTGAGTGCTCAAAAATGCAGTTGTTTCGTACTTTTTGAAGCAAAGTATTCGACGGTCAAATGTTCATGCAATGTATGCTGGTGCCACTAATGCCTAAGGTTGTCCCAATCTCACGATTAGTCACATGACAATCTTGCAATATTAGTAGGCGCACAGCATCAATGGTTTTTGGAACAACAATCGATTTTGGACGACCTTCACGAAATTCGTCTTGGAGTGAACTACGGCCTCGGTTCAATTCACCATACCATTGATAAACATTGGTTCTTTATCGCCAACAATTTAATTAAACTCATCGATGCACTGTTGGGTTGGATTAATCCACTTTGCACAACAAGCCGATTACTGATTAATCCACTTCGAGAGTTGTAAAAAATAATCACACGAAAATGTTCACGAATTAATTCCATTTTTCCAAATATTCCAAATATGGTTCAGATCGGACTATATAGCTACCACATGGACCGATCAGCCAATAAAGGGTCTGAAGACTATAAAAGCTTTGTTTATTAACCGATTTCGCTGAAATTTAACACAGTGGGTTATTTTAAGTCTCTTGACAACTGACCCAGATATGGATTAGATTGGTCCATATTTTGATATAGCTGCCATATAGACCGATCTCCCGATAAAGGGTCTGAAGACCATAAACGCTTTATTTATTATCCGATTTCGCTGAAATTTAACACAGTTGGCTATTTTAAGCCTCTTGACAACTGACCCAAATATGGTTCAGATCGGATTATATTTAGATATAGCTGCCATATACACCGATCTGCCGATAAAAGGTCTGAAGCCCATAAAAGTTTAATTTATTACCCGATTTCGCTGTAATTTAAAACAGTGGGTTATTTTAAGCCTCCCGACATCTGACCTAAATATAATTCAGATCGGACTATATTTAGATATAACTGCCCTATAGACCGCTCTCCCGATAAAGGGTCTGAAGGCCATAAAAGCTTTATTTTTTAACCGATTTCGCTAAAATTTGAAATAGTGAGTTATTTTTAGCCTCCCGACAACTGTCCCAAATATGGTTCAGATCGGACTATATTTAGATATAGCTGCCATATAGACCGATCTCCCGATAAAGGGTCTGAAGACCATAGAAGCTTTATTTATTACCCGTTTTCGCTGAAATTTGCAACAGTGGGTTATTTTATGCCTCCCGACATCTGACGTAAATATGGTTCAGGCCTTTATTTGTTTTCTGATTTCGCTGAAATTTGAAACAGTGAGTTTTTCTGAGCCTCACGATATCCGACCTTAATATGGTTCAGATCGGTTTATAATTCGATATGTCTGCCAAAAAGACCAATATTTTGTTCAACAAAATTGAATAGTGACATATATATTAGACCACTCAATGTCCGTGCCGAATTTGGGTGCTTAAGTTATCCAATTTTTACCGGATTGGGACGAAAGGGGATTTACATATATACCCGAGGTGGTGGCCTTTTTACCTGTTCATCAAATTCATCTATTATCTAAACTTTTTGCAGATATTCCAAAATGTCAGTCGAACTTTATATCATCCAGTTTGGTTCTTTTTCAATAGGTCTCTACTTAAGTATAGGCTAACTAATGTTCGTTAATTAGGAAAAAAATATAACTGCCGTTGATGTTTAAAAAACTCTTCTGTAAATTTAAAGAAAAAATAAATATTGGGTTTCGTAATTAACACAGATAAGTTTAAAAAGTAACATTGTGTTTTTTGTTTAGGTAAGGAAAAAAAAGAAGTATATCAAGAATTTTATGACTAATCTCGTTATCTCTGTATCATATCTGTATGTTACAAGAATGTATTATATGAAAAAAAAACAAAAAACAAAACCTTAGGGTGTATAACTAGTAAACAAAAACAAAAACTATTTTTGAATTCAATTTGTTGAATTTGATGGAATTTTACATAAACTTGACAAAATACCAAATCCAAGGGAACCACTAAAAAAAGACAGTTTTAATAAAATGAATTTTTTTATTTAAGTTTTAATTATAGTAAAAACTAATTTATGAGACAAAGGCTACACAATATGCCAACTTAAGAGAAAAAAACACACAAAAATCTTTTACAGGTTTTTAATTTAATGAAATAGAAATTCTACAGCAAACATTAACCCATAACAAATATTTCCCTAAAAACTTTAAGGTTTTTAAAAAATAAAGATCACTATAAAAATGGTTTCTATTTGCCACTGAACAACTACCACAAACTATTCCTTATTGTCATTTTGTGAAGAATACAATAATAAAATTTCCTAAGAACACTCAAAGACCAGCACACCTACCTATTTACAGACTAACTGCTAGACACAGACATTGTTCCGTTTTCTCTGCTCCCAAAGTGAATTGATAGCATAGTTGAAAAAGAAATAAATTAAATATTTAAACACAAACCTCTCAATGCTCCCTCTAAAACGAAATAAATCTCTATGGTCCAATATTTATACGCAATAAAAATATTTTGCAAGCAGATACAAAAACACAAATGAAACAAAATAGGAAAACAAAATTAAATTCTCCTTTCTGGAAATGTTGTTACTGAAGGAAAATTTACCCTTTAAACAAATTTGAAAAAAAAAATTAAAACAATATAAATGTCTTGATTGTTATTTTATAGGCTAGCCATTTAATAAAAAAAGGAAAAAAAACAAAAACTAAAAAAAAAAAAAAAAACAAACAACAACTCAATCTAAATTTTTAAAGAGCTGAGTTATTATTGATACCTAGAATGTATCGTTAAATTAATAATAAATAATTACCATGAATTTATTGTGAAAACAACCCCCCCATTCCCTTTTACCCAAAAGAAAAAAATTAAAAAAAAATTCCCTACACCGAGTAACCAATCAAACCTATAAAATTTGCTATGAAGAAGAAAACTGCAACCCAAATGACATGAATTGAAATTAACTATTTAAAAAAAAACATTTTTGTTTTAAATGTTGTTTATTCGATGTATATTTCATGTGATTGGTGATAAATGAACATTTATTAATAAAAAAAAAATAAAACATTCAGATTTTTGTATGTACAAACAATCGCCCTCGTCTTTTTTCTGTCTGAGGTGATTTTAGGGGTGACAATTGAATAAATAAAATTAAAATTAAGTTTCAATTTCAAAACTGAAAAGAAAACCAGTAAAAGCGTGCTAAGTTCCACCATGGATCACATTTCTCGAGTTCTTATCCCGGCATCTCTTCTTAGGCAAAATAAAAGATAAAAGAAAAGATTTGCTCTGCTATTACGCGATATCAAGATATGGTCCGGTTCGGATCACAATTAAATTAAAGGGTGATTTTTTTGAGGTTAGGATTTTCATGCATTAGTATTTGACAGATCACGTGGGATTTCAGACATGGTGTCAAAGAGAAAGATGCTCAGTATGCTTTGACATTTCATCATGAATAGACTTACTAACGAGCAACGCTTGCAAATCATTGAATTTTATTACCAAAATCAGTGTTCGGTTCGAAATGTGTTCATTCACCGTAACGTTGCGTCCAACAGCATCTTTGAAAAAATACGGTCCAATGATTCCACCAGCGTACAAACCACACCAAACAGTGCATTTTTCGGGATGCATGGGCAGTTCTTGAACGGCTTCTGGTTGCTCTTCACACCAAATGCGGCAATTTTGCTTATTTACGTAGCCATTCAACCAGAAATGAGCCTCATCGCTGAACAAAATTTGTCAAAATTTCGAACCGAACACTGATTTTGGTAATAAAATTCAATGATTTGCAAGCGTTGCTCGTTAGTAAGTCTATTCATGATGAAATGTCAAAGCATACTGAGCATCTTTCTCTTTGACACCATGTCTGAAATCCCACGTGATCTGTCAAATACTAATGCATGAAAATCCTAACCTCAAAAAAATCACCCTTTATATGTTGGAGACCTGTGGGGCTCAGGAAGTAAAATAGAGAGATCGATTTATATGAGCTGTATCAGGTTATGAACGGATTTAAACCTTATTTGGCACATATGGGAGCTGTATCAGGTTATGAACGGATTTGAACCTTATTTGGCACAGTTGGTGAAAGTTATAGCGAAACACGTCGTGCAAAATTTCATTCCAATCGGATAAGAATTGCGCCCTCTAGAGACTCAAGAAGTCAAGTCCCCAGATCGGTTTATGTGGCAGCTATATCGGGTTAATGACCGATTTGAACCTAACTTAGCACAGTTATTGGAAGTCATAGCGAAACACGTCGTGCAAAATTTCATTCCAATCGGATAAGAATTGCGCCCTCTAGAGGCTCAAGAAGTCATGTCCTCAGATCGGTTTATATGGCAGCTATATCAAAACATGGACCGATATGGCCCATTTATAATCCCAACTGACCTACACTAATAAGAAGTATTTGTACAAAATTTCAAGCGGCTATCTTTACTCCTTTGGCAGATAGTGTGCTTTCGACAGACAGACGGACGGACATGGCTAGATCGAAATAAAATGTCACGACGATCAAGAATATATATACTTTATGGGGCCTCAGACGAATATTTCGAGTAGTTACAAACAGAGTGACGACATTAGTATACCCCCATTCTATGGTGGAGGGTATAAAAATTAAAACTACCAGGGCTTTTTAAATATTTCGGGACTTAGTATTACATTGGTATAATATCTTCTTAAAATAAACAAATACTGATACTGTAGTTCTGTTTTGTATACCCTACACCACTACTGCTGTACAGGGTATTATAACTAAGTGAATTTGTTTGTAACACCCAGAAGGGAGAGAGATAGACCCATTGATAGGTATACCAACTCAGAATCAGAATCACTTTCTGATTCGATTAAGCTATGCCCGTCTGTCTGTCTGTCCGTCCGTCTGTTCATGTTAATTTGTGTACAGAGTACAGGTCGCAATTTTCATTCGATTGTCTTCTTTTAGAACAGGCATGTTTTTCGGCCTAGAGATGAAACCTATTGAAATTGGAAAAAATCGGTTCAGATTTCGATATAGCTCCCATATATATGTTTGTCCGATTTGCAGAAATACAGCAATAACATTGATATTTGTAAACCGATTCTCTTGAAATTTGGCAGGAAGGATTTTCTTATGACTCTCGATATTACTGGAGAATTTTATAGAAATCGGTTCAGATTTAGATATAGCTCCTATATATATGTTTGTCCGATTAAGTGCTCATTCTCTCAAAATTTGGCAGGAAGAATTTCATAGAAATCGGGCCAGATTTAGATATAGCTGTCATATATATATCACCCGATTTTCACTGCAAGCGCGTTTATTTACCAATCTTGCCAAAATTTGACGACTACCACAATATCTGAGAAGTTTGGCCGACTTCGGTTCAGATTTAGATACCACTCCCATAAATATGTTCGTTAGATTTTGGGTAATTTGCAATAATATTCGTCAACCGTAGTTATTATAGTTGAACATATTGTATTTGCTTGAAATGTTATACGGATAGTTTAATAACTAATCTGAAAACATTTGGCGAGGTCCATCAATATGGGTTCAGAGTTGGATATAGCTCCCAAATTGTACTTATAGGTTAGGTGTAGGGTATTATACAGTCGGCACCGCCCGACTTTTGCCCCATACTTGCTGTTTTTTTGCTAGCATATACACAAATGGAGAATTACATACAAAACATTAGCAATACAATATTGTAATCCCGATATTTCGGAAGAGATTTTGTAAGAAACTTTTTTTCAAATAAACGTCTCATCACCTTCCCCACATGCCCTACACATGCTATCACTTACCGCAATGATTTTGCATAAGTGAGCTTGTAGTCCTATGTGTTCCGTTATGATACCAAAAGCGATACTGACCTCCTTCTTACTTCGTTTCAGTAATAGCCTCGTCCTCTTGCGATCCGGATCACCCCATAGGATTTTCGGCGTCCTATCGACTGCTTCGCTATTCCACAGTGTTTGTCGCCTACGCAATTAAATCGTACTGCGTCAACCCGATAGGCTTCAACGTTAACCAAGTTTATTGACGGCAGTCCTCTGGCCTTCACGGCCAAATCGTCTGCCCTTTCATTTCCCCTTACTCCGTTATAGCCTGGCATGCGGATTTTGCCATCCTCACAGAAGGCGTTAATGTCCTTTTTACACTGAAAGACTATTCGTGACCTTATCCTCCTGATTCTAATTGCCCTTATGGCCAGTTAACTGTCCGTAAAGATGTTCACACTCGACGACCTTGTGATTGTACCACACCACCTCACGCATTCCCTTGTCGCCTGGATCTCCGCCTGCAGAACCGTATTAAGGTGAGGCAGTCTAAAACAGATCTCAGTCCATGGGGGTCTTCAGTGTAGACCCCCAGGCCCATTCTGTCCCCTAGTTTTGATCCAACCGTGTTATATGATCTTCCAGACAGCACTACTAGAGTTCCGTCAGTCTGTGACTGTTCCGCTGGCAGCAGTGTAACTCACTCGACCTCAAGTGTCGTCTCAGATATCCGATCGGAAACCTCGTCCGTTCCTTTCAGATTTCCTATCGTCGCCTCTATTATACCGAGATGGTATGAGCTGCTCCCATCATCAATCCATTCTCCCATCGCCCTAAGTCTCATAGCCGCAGTGGCTGTCTCACATGTAATCTGTTTGTCAATGGGTCGGATATCTAGAATAGTCTTCAGTGCCCTAGTAGGCATATGGGTGTCGGGCCATAACGTAGTATGGGGGAATAAAAGGACAGACGATTTGGCGGTGAAGGCCAGAAGTCAATAAACTTGTTTAACCGAAGCCGTTCGGGTCGACGCAGTCCGAGTTAAGGACGTGGGCGACTAATGCGTATTCAACACTGTGGAAAAGCGAAACGGTCGGTAGGAAGGCGAAAATCCTATAGGGGGATCCAGAGGCTATTACTGAAAGAAAACAAGTAGGAGGTCAGTATAGCTTTCGGTATCATAACGGGACACATACAGGGTGGCTGATGAAAGCCGCTACCAAAAAAAAATGTAATAACTTTTTTTCTATTTAATAATAATAATTTAATAATTAATTTAATTAATTAATTAATTAATTTAATTAATAATAATTTAATAATTAATTTAATAATTTAATTTAACATGAATAAAAGAAAAATGTATTCCATACACCGAAAAAAAAATGTAGCAATATTCATCATTGTAGCAATATTCATCAACTACTACGAGCTCACTTATGTAAAGTAGTTGCGGCAAGTGATAGAATGTGTAGGGCATGCAGAAAGATTATGAGACGCTGGAGAATTTCCTATGTCATTGCCTGGCTTCGCGGCTAACAGATAACGGCATTTAGGTGGGTACATAGTACCAGACATGAACCAATTTAAAAGAGTGGCATGGAAAACAATTAAGGATTTTGTAGATAGCGCTGAATTCCTAACTTCGATTTTCTTTTTCTAGGTTACTTTTTTCGGATCTAGAGCGCACAACAAGCCGATTATTGGCTTAGGTGGTGGTATGGGTCGGATTAATATTCGCATCCTCTTTTCAACCTAACCTCACATAACCTAAGTTAAAAAATTGTTAACTTCGCGTCTTATTATTAAAGACAAGAATCTAAAATGAAGGTCAAAATAGCGTTGAAGTTTAGGAAATTGACCTTGGGACAAGAAAACGGTGAGCCGTTGTTAGAGACGAAAAATAGCTTTACAAATAGGAGCGTCTTGAAACGCTTTATTTTCTTTTAAGTTAAGTTATGATGCTAAGTTTAGAAGAAGAACTTTTTAGAAAACAACAATTGGGTAGTCATCTATGAAGTAAAATAAGAATCATTCAGCGATCAAAATTTGAAACGGGTGGTCATATCCGTCGGTGCATAGGAAATTTAATTATAAATAGCGTTTTAATTTTAAATATTGGTTCTTTAGCTCGTTTTCATTGTAAAAATCCTCATAGAGGGAAAAATCTTAAATATTGGGCCAACTTTTTTTGCAGTATAGGGTTATATGTTCCTATTACAAATACAAGTTTGCCCATGAACATTCCATTAACGAATAGGTGGAAGCTTCTCTCATATCAATGAGTGCTGTCCGATTCATGTTTAAGCTCAATGATAAGGGGCCTTCATTTTATAGCCGAGTGCGACACTGCTTTGGGGAAAAGTTTTTACATGTCATAGTCCCTCAACAATGTCGCTAGCATTAGGAGAGATAACCCTGCTGAAAATTTTTGTTCCTGATGTTCTCGCCAGGATTCAACCCCAGGCGTTCAGCGTCATAGGCGAACATGCCTCTCCGCTACGATGGCCTCCGGTGTGAGAGAGTCGAAAAAACTTAAAAAATCTACCGTTTGAGAATGGGTAGAGAAAGGTAATGTTGGGTTTAAGTGGCAATCTGCCATCAGGCTCACTTAGAAGTTTTCGTCCATTGTGATACCACAGAAACAGAAGAATGAAGATGCCTTCTAGTTCCTATCGTTGAACCATCCAGATCGCTTTAAAAAGCCCAGTAACTTGCGAATGTTCACATCCCCTAAATCAGACAGGTTCTCAAAGAAATGACAACCTAAAGTGGTACTCCTTCTGCCTGCCAGTGCGGACACACACACAGATGTTCTATAGTCTCTTCTTCTTCGATGTCCTCACAGCTTTTGTAAAAGTCGTTACTGACAACCTTCTGTCTGTCAGCATATTTTCCGATAAGACAACAACTTGTCATGACGGACACAGCAAAGCGGTAGACTTCAGATAAGGCCACATATTTTTGGAATGCTCACAGCCCCCTCTTTGCGACTATCTATCATTCGTTGTCCTTCGGGCCTGGTCCTGAAAACTTAGCTTACATGTTGCCTGAAAACATACCCACTGATTCCAGTTTCCCTAAAGGATAGGTTAACTCTTTGAGCTTTTGAGTGGTTAGAGCTGAGAAGTTAGCGAGACCATTTTCAAAATCATAACTCCCTGATTACGACAACTAAGAACAACCTTGCCGCAAAGAGTGTCCAAAACCAATTATCGATTTAAAAGTTATGCCGTTTGCAAGTTCAAAAATGTAAAAAATTTCTTTTTTTTCATTTTCATTGTTTTTCATTGTATCTAAAGGGTGATTTTTTAGCTATTATGTTTTTCGCACAATCTAGGCGGCCAATTGACCGGTTCCGAACGTGAAATAAAATGCTCACCGAACTTGTCTCTCAATAAGTCCATTGTTACGCATGCTGTTTGGCATGTGGCACCGTCTTGTTGAAACCATATGTAATGCAAGCCAAGCTCTTGCATTTGGGGCAAAAAAAGTGGGATATCATCTCACGATAGCGCTCACCATCCACAGTTACTTGACGATTCGCTTCATTTCTGATGAAGTACGGTCCAATGATGCCACTGGCCCATAAACCGCACCAAACCCATTGAGCCAGAAATGATAAAAATGAAATTAGCAAAAATGAGCGCTCGATGAATTTTGGGCAAAGAGAAGTTGGATATCATCTCACGATAGCGCTCACCATCCACAGTTATCTTACGATTCGATTAATTTTTGAAGCAGTACGGTTCAATGATGCCATCCCATAAACCGCACCAAACCTATTGAGCAAAAAATGAGAAAAAATGAACAAAAATGAGCGCGCGATAAACTTTCTTAACAGAGCACACATTTTGATAATAAAATTCAATAATTTGCAAGCGTTGTTCGTTTGTAAGACGATTCATTGCTAAATTATAAACCAAACTGAGGATGTTTGACAATAAAACAAAACACGAAATGTTTGTGAGCTGTTCAAATCATTGTTGCCAAAAAGATAAAAGCTAAAAAAACGCTCTTCAGATCTTTAGAGTACACTCTAAAGCCCACCTGGTCATCTAGTTTGATACCATCCATATAGAAGTCTATGTAACTTTTATTACCAGGGATATCATAGTTGCAATCGATTCTATCAGGAATAGTAGTACAGTACTTTTTAAAAAGGGGCTCAGATAGGATGTGGATTACATCCTATCCTATTGTAGCTTTTATATTTTTGGCAACACTGATTTAAACAGCTCACGCATCAGACATTGTATCAAGGATCACACAGTGTCCCTAGCCATCACATGACCATAGCCTCTTTTAGCCTCACGGCAGTAGTCGCAGCAAATTGTCTCTCCAGAATGTCCAGAGGCCTTAGGTGTGGCATTAAATTCAGTGCATTAGGTGTTGTGGTCCTCAGTGCGGTCCTCAGTGTGGTCCTGTGTGGCGCAAACAAGTCATCCTTTGGATCCGTTTGGTTATTGAACATTAGTTGGAACTTGGAAGCGTCGTCCACCAGACCACAACACCATATAGCATTATAGGTCTAACAACTGCAGTATATACCCAGTGCATGACATGCGGTTTAAACTCACCCAACTTTGGCCAATGGCTCTCTTGCAGGTGTATAGGTGTATATTTACAAAATGTTGGATTTGAAGTTCAATTTCCTGCCCAGCAAAATACCCAGGTATTTAAGGCTTTCAGTAAATGAAACATTCTTTCCTCCCAAGAAGGCAAGTGCCACCATAGGTAATTTGTATCTCCTGTTGAAAAGAACTTCATCGGTCTTGCACGGATTTACACCTTGACCACTTTCGGTAACCTAACTTTGCTGTGGCACGTACATCTTCTTGAAGTTTATCGCTTAGAGTTCTGGGAGGCCACCGTAGCGCAGAGGTTAGCATGTCCGCCTATGAAGCTGAATGCCTGGGTTCGAATCCTGGTGAGAACATCAGAAAAAATTTGTCAGCGGTGGGTTTCTCCTCCTAATGCTGGCAACATTTGTGAGGTACTTTGCCATGTAAAACTTCTTTCCAAAGAGGTGTCGCACTGCGGCAAGCCGTTCGGACTCGGCTATAGAAAGGAGGCCCCTTATCATTGAGCATAAATTTGAATCGGGCTGCACTCTTTGATATGTGTGAAGTTTGCCTCTGTTCCTTAGTGGAATGTTCATGGGCGAATTTTTGTATTTTTTGTTCTGGAAAACTTTCTCCTAACCCCAATAGTCACGTCATCAACATACGCAACCAGTTTTACGCCTTTTTTCTTCTAGACACAATAATTTGTTGTTAATGGCTATGTTGCAAAGTTTTTAATAGGTTATTTTGTAAGTAAGGCTATCCTCACTTTATCAAAAAGAATATTTTTTCAATTTACTTCTTTTCTGTATGAGTGTCACCACACATTTAATTTTTATAAAAATAATTTTGAAATGCTTATCATGTTTAGTTTTAGGTTTTTCCATGTTTTTGATAAAATTTTTGTTGAAAAAAAAAGTTCTATGAACTTTTTCAAGGAGAAAGCTGTTGATCTAGATATCGTCAGTTATTTTGTGACATCCCAAAATTTTAAAGTACACCTTAATGGCAGATTGTTCATACTTAAAGTTAGCAATATTTTGTGTATATGCTTAAGAAGTTCTTGTACAGTTTCATTTCCACTTTCGAATTTAAGAAAAAAATAAACTTAAAGTGGCCTTTAGGTTATTTCAAATCACTATTATTCATTGATTTTGTGTCAAGTCATTGTGGTACTCCATACTACTATTGCTACAACAGTCTTCGTCTCCTTGCCTATGTCTTTGTCTTTATCATTATTTTGTGTTAAGTTTGTTGGCTTATCATTTTTCGTTTCCTTTAGTGCTATTGGCAACAAGCAAAATATGGCTTCTTTACTATCTCTTGGTTACATCATCATTTTTGTGGTTTTTGTGGCTGGCAGCAGTGAGAAAGTGTTATGATTTTAGCCAAGTCACGTGCAAAGTGCGTCCGTTGTAGGCTTCTTCTTCTTTCTCTTCTAATGCAAAGTAAATTTTTTGTAAGCTTAACCTCAAACCCTTAATCATCACCACCATCAACACTCCAACTACCGCACCACCTGTATCCTTTCCCATACACATCCCAGGCGCTCCCTCATTTGTGCCGTACTCGAAACGCAGCCATCGCTTTCTCATCATCCATTGAGAAATGTGAAATGGAATATTGAAAACGCTATTGGCTAACGAAACCCAAAAACCAAAGAAGAAAACATGTGTAGCGTCCATCATTTCTGCCTACTTTTTGAAAGTATCATGTCATCATTCACCCTGCATCATCACCATCACCCCAACGAACAGCACACCAAAAATCCCTCACTATCTCTCTCAAAGAAAAAACAAACAAAAATCTGAGAGTGAAAAACAAACGTCCTGTGTCGTTAAATGTCTTACACCTGTGCTCGCATATTTTAACCTTAAATTACACAATTTCTAATCAAATTTTTCTTATCTTCACCGTTCTCTCTTTTTCCGACACCCAACAATACCACAACCACCACCACTGAACTAAAACTCAAACACACACTTGTACTTGGAAAAACAAACAAAAAATAATAACAAAAAATATTTTTCCAATTGAATTTTTTTGAAAAAAACAAATCCAAAAATTTTGTGGTTTAAAAAACCTCCCCCCTCCTCAATGAATATTCATCCATACAGAGCTCAACAGTAGCAGGCAGCAGCAGTGGCAAAACAAAGTCTAAAACAGCTTCCAAAAGGGATCCTCACTATGAATACAAGCAGATGATAAATGAAAAGGAAATGGAGGAGGAGGACGAGGTGGATGTGATAAAAGTAGAGCCTGTCTATATCATAGATGATGATGATGATGATGACGACGACGACGATGATGATGATGACGAGGATGAAGACGATGACGATGACGAAGAGGAAGGTGAACACCATTTGGCTACTCCCTCACCTGAAACTCACCCCGACACCGATTCTGACTTTTTTGAAAAACCCCTCCCTTCAAGGCATTATACCAGTGATTCTGAAAGTGATACCCAGAAACTACACAAAATCAGATTGCCGACTGCCTCGGGTCGCAGCACTCCTGATCTATCATCCCCCTCCTATGGCAATCAGCATAGAAAATCCGTTAGCTTTGACCTGAGTGGTGATGAACGCTCTCGATCTGATTATGAGCGTTCCAAGACACCCGAATATGCCTCTTCACGCCACTATGAATCGGAGCAGGAATACAACCCCTCCAAAGCACGTTTGCCACGCAAAGGTATTTTACGCTCTGCCAGTCCTTCTTCATCCAACAATTCTTCGCTGGAGAAAAAACGACCCGAGAAACTACCACCCCTGGTGCCCACGGTGGCACGTATCAAAGAGATTGAGTCGCCCGTGGTGCAACATGCCTCCCTCTCGAGATCCTCTTCTCCCAGCGCCACTGCTGCAACTCCCACCCGCCTAGGTAGTCCTCCACCGCCAGCCGAGAAAGTCTTGGTATCGCGAGAAATCGAGCGAGACAATCCCTTCCGTGAGGCCTTCCTGGACAAAGCACGCACCGATGATGAATACACCGAAATAGCCAAGGCCATATCCAAATCGCCGCGCTCACCCAAAGAGAATTATTTCTTTGGTCCCAAGTCGGGCTGGAAATCCAATGAGGATCTCTTGAATTCGGAGCGGGCCATGAGCTCAACACAACAAGCTTCCAAATCCACAGAAAACCTCTATAGCCAGCAAATGAAGAAAAAGCCACCGCCTCTGCTGCCCAAACCCAAGGTGGTAAAGAAGGCCGATTTGATGCGCAACTATGCCCTGGAGACGTTCCAAAACACCGATGTGGGCCATGGAGATTTTGCGGTATTCGAGCATGATCCCAATACCAATCAAATACATGAGGTGGCCAGGCCCACAACACCATCAGCCGTCCAAAAATTACCGGTAAGAGTTGCCGTATCGCCAAAAAGTCCCAGCCGACCCAAAGACAGTCCTCCTCCTCCTCCGGTAAATTTTGCCACCTTGCCCAAACTTCCGCCCAAAACGCAGCCGTCCCCCAAAATCACCATAGAGTCCGACTACATGGAAATCCTGCCGCCCCTTCCCCCACCAGTGCCCACAATGTATGCGGTGCCCTCCATAGACGAAGTGCCGCCTTCCCAGCGCCGTCCTGCCGATTTTATACACGAGAACTCGCCCGATAATATACTGGTCTCCGAGGAGGAGCATCGCCAGATTTTATTGCAGGAAAATGATCTGCGTAACCAGCTGCGAAGAACGAGCAGTAAAACACAAATACCAGAGCTGGGAGTGCCGCCTGAAAAGGCTCCACCGGTGCCTAGCAGTCAACGTCATATGGTAAATTCTCTTGCAGATGAAGACTTAGAGTTTCCCCTTCCCCCTACCCCAGAATCCTTTGGCCACGAAGACACATCCCTTCCCAGTACCTATAAGCTCCTGATCGAAGATACCTTCATCTTGCCCAGCCAAGCCAATGCTGATGGCAACAACAGCAACAATAGTAGTAACGCTTATCAGAGTGATGCTTCTGCTTCCTCCGCTTCTGCCCATCTTGTAAATACTAACCAAAAAAATTCTTCTTCTTCTTCTGTATCTTCTTCTTCTTCTCCCCCTAACGCTGACCAGCAACGTTTGGATTTAAGAGTGTCTGCCGCAACGGCTGGGCCCTCAAAGTCTGGCACCCACTCCAGGGCTGTGCCAATAAATGCAACCACCATCACCACTGCCAGTGCAGTAACCACCGTACATGGCCATCCTGATCCCCTGTCGCCAACACAAATCTTTCCCACAGCTCAAATTTTACCTGTCCAATATTCCAATCTGCCCCAGCCGCAACAGCCAAGTGCTGCCCATGTGCTGGCACCGGGACAGTCGATCATTACTTTGCCGGCAGGTGGTGGTGGTGGTGGTTATGTGTTGCTGCCACAAGCCTTGCTGGCGGGCGCTGGAGCTACGGGCTCGGCACACCATATTATAGTACAACAACAGCATACGCCACAATTGCATATGCATCAGCAGCGCATAGTGGTGAGTGAAGTCAATGAACAGCACCGACAAAACACCTTTAACAATAAGAACAACAACACAATCACCTCCAATGTCAACAGCTCCTCTAATAGCAATTCTAACAAAAGTCCCAAGCCTTTGCGCCAAGATGGCGAGCCCCCGCAAGTCACCTCACCTCCCACACCTTCGTATAGTGACTTGAAATTCCCTACCATTTCGGAAATTGTGGCCCAAAATACGGGCAATAATTATCAGAACACCACCACTTCGCCCATGGTAAATTTTTCCTCAACTTCTTCCTTTTCCATAGACTCCTCCACCTCTTCGCTGCATCGTCGTTTCAACTCACAAAACTTGAATGTGTTGAGCAACTACTATGAGCCCAACGATACTTTGGAGGAGGACATCTATTCCACCATCGAGGAGGAGGCTATTTATAGCAATACATCCTTTTTCGATTCAAGACGTAGCAGTGATACCTCATTAAATTGTCGTTCTTCTATGTCGCCTCCACCACCACCACTGCCACCCAAACGACCCCTGAAACCCACAAAATTGCGTAAAGCTCCTGCACCACCCGTAACGGGGTCCGGTGGTGCCCGCTCGCTTAAGTTGCGTTCACAATCGCAACCACAATTGAGCTTAACAGTCGACAATCAACGTCAGCGCCAGCGTCAGTCACCGCAGCCAACACCCACAACGCCAAGTGCCAGTGGCAAAGAGACTACGGTTTAAGAAGCTTCTGAGCCCTTTGCATGTGTGCGGGTGTTAAGGTTGTGGTGGCATGGCTTGGCTTGGCTTTGAGGATGGCGTTGGTAGTTTGTCTCAATTTTTTTTTGTTGTTCTCTATCGTTGGGTGGGGCAGTGGGTCTGTGTAATGAAACATTTAGGAAATTTTGTCATTAGTTTATATTAAGCCAATCGGTTTAATGCGGTTTTATTTCACTCCAAATTTGTGCTGGGGACTTTTGGATTTTGTTTTGGGTTTCCTTTTCTCTTTGGTTAGTGGATTCGGAATGTGGTCGGTCTGTCATCATTGCCACAGGCAGCCTGGACATAGAAAAGTTGGTCATTTAGTTTCATATCCATTGGATAACCACTTTCACTCTATCATCGTTGCTTTGATATCTGTGCGTTAGAGTTGTTGTTAAAGGATTTTTAGAATGCAGTTGGTGATACAGTGTTGGTAATTTGCATAAGGACAATTTTTTTAGGGAAAATTTCATAAAAATTTTGCTGCTAAAGAAATTTTTTAATTTTTCTTAGAAAAAAAAAAATTTATAAAGGAAATTTGGTAAAAAAATTAACTTAAGAGAAATTTTATTGAAATTTTGTATTAAAAGGAAATTTTGAAAATAATATTGTCTTTAGAGATTTTCTTTAATTTCATTTATTTTTTTATTATTCATTTTATTTATTATACCCTCCTCAATAGGATGGGGGTATACTAATTTCGTCATTCTGTTTGTAACTTCTCGACATATTCCTAATTCGATTTTTGATAGTTCGATTTAAGCTCATTCGATTTTTGATAAACCGATTTTCAATAATTCGATTTTCGATAGTTTGATTAAAGATTATTCGATTTTCATTAATTCGATTTTCGATTGTTCCAAGCTAGGTTTTCGAAAATTCGGTTTTGATTATTCGATTTTCAATGACTTGATTTTCCATAGTTCGATTTAATATTACTCGATTTTTAATAATCCGATTTTCAATAATTCGATTTTCGATAATTCCCGATTCTTGTTATCTCAAGCTCGGTTTTCGATTATGATAATTCGATTTTCATTAACTCGATTTTCGATAGTTCGATTTAAGATTATTCGATTTTTGGTAATCCGATTTTCAATAATTCTGTTTTCGATAATTCCCGATTCTGGTTATCTCAAGATCGGCTTTCGATTTTGATGATCCGATTTTCAATAACTTGATTTTCGATAGTTCGATTTAAAATTATTCGATTTTTGATAATACGATTTTCAATAATTCGGTTTTCGATAATTCCCTATTCTGGTTATCTCACGCTCGATTTTCGATTTTGAGAATTCGATTTTCAATAACTCGATTTTCGATATTTCGGTTTAAGATTATTCGATAATCTATTTATAAAGTAAATATATATTTCGCCTTTTTACTTCTTATTTATTTTAAATATTTTATTTTATTTTATTTTATTTTGTTTTATTTTATTAAAATTTATTTTATTTTATATATTTTATTTTTTTATTTTATTTTATTTTATTTTGTTTTATTTTATTTTATTTTATTTTATTTTATTTTATTTTATTTTATTTTATTTTATTTTATTTTATTTTATTTTATTTTATTTTATTTTATTTTATTTTATTTTATTTTATTTTATTTTATTTTATTTTATTTTATTTTATTTTATTTTATTTTATTTTATTTTATTTTATTTTATTTTATTTTATTTTATTTTATTTTATTAAAATTTATTTTATTTTATATATTTTTTTTTTTATTTTATTTTATTTTTTTTTTTTATTTCATTTTATTTTATTTTTATTGACATTAAACAAAAAGTTTTTTTGTCTTATTAAACCTACACAATTTTCCGTTACTGTCATTTTCTAAGCCCTTCCAACATAAAAAAAAAACATGCAGTGATTATTCCCTAATTCCCCAATGAACCTTTCATAAGGATTTTTCGATTGCCATCTGATGTGGGTTGAGCTGATATAAATCCAACTTTTAGTAGAGACTTCTAACGCATGGTTGATTTTGTCACTTCCTTTCTTTTCCGTTGTCCTTTTCCTGAAGTCTTCTCAATTGCCTTTAGGATTTTAGGCCAGCCGCAATCAAACTGTCTGGCCACTTAAAACCAGTAAGCCTAGCGATCTATTTATTAACTTTAACAAATACAAAGACAATTTTCCAAGAAAAAAAAAAACGCCGCCAAATGAGGGTTGTTATGCAAAAAGGCAAAATAGAGGCGGCAATGCTGCGCATTGTTATTTAAATGACAATTTTTTCATTGGCAGATAATTGTATTTTCCGTTTGTATTAAATTAAGTAAACGGAGGTGGTGAAGTGGGGGACAATTTCATTTTGCCATAGGCATTTGCATAACATTGCAAAAAACAGATGTCCCCTTAAACAAATTTTTGAAGACCGCGCTGGCGATGATAATGATGTCTGCGTTAAAGCTTTGCTTATGACATTCAATCATTTCATGGCTAAGATAGCCTGTGGCTGTTATTTTTCTGTGTTGGTTTTCCAATTTAATTCCTGTCCTTTTGTTCCTGCGTTTATTCCTTGGCTTTCATTGTCTGACCCGGCATACAAGTGGTCCCAACACATACAAAAAGTCAAGCAGTCATCGTCACCATCATCATTTTTTACCCCACCCCACCCCAATCGCCATCCTCATCAACACCATTTGAGGTTGTCAATATTTTGTGATTTTTCAAGGGTGTCCCTAAGCCTCCTCTTCTTCTTGAGTACTTATGGTTTTCACTTTTGTTATCCTGTAAAAGTACTGTGGAAAATCTTAATGAGAATGATAATGGTTTGTTTGATAATTAAAATGGTAATTTCTTTTCTTATATCTGGTGTTTGGTGGAAAATTCAATTTCTTTAAGTTTTTCGGTAGAGAAAATGGAAAGGGTGATGTTTTACTTTGGATATAAGATGATGAAAAATTCAATTGAGAAAGGGCGAACAACTTACATAAGAAATTTTCTCTAAACCAAAATTTCCCTCAAACTTTCTCTAAAGACAAAATTTCCATTAAATTTTCTCTAAAGACGAAATTTGCATGAAATTTTCTCTTAAGACAAAACTTCCATGAAATTTTCTCTAAAGACAAAATTTCCATGAAATTTTCTCTAAAGTCAAAACTTTAATGAAATTTTCTCTAAAGACAAAATTTCCATGAAATTTTCTTTAAGACAAAATTTCCATGAAATTTTCACTAAAGACAAAATTTCCATGAAATTTTCTCTAAAGACAAAATTTCCATGAAATTTTCTCTAAAGACAAAATTTCCATGAAATTTTCTCTAAAGACAAAATTTCCATGAAATTTTCTCTAAAGACAAAATTTCCATGAAATTTTCTCTAAAGAAAAAATTTCCATGAAATTTTCTCTAAAGACAAATTTTCCATGAAATTTTCTCTAAAGACAAATTTTCCATGAAATTTTCTCTAAAGACAAAATTTCCATGAAATTTTCTCTAAAGACAAAATTTCCATGGAATTTTCTCTAAAGACAAATATTCCATGAAATTTTCTCTAAAGACAAAATTTCCATGAAATTTTCTCTAAAGACAAAATTTCCATGAAATTTTCTCTAAAGACAAAATTTCCATGAAATTTTCTCTAAAGACAAAATTTCCATGAAATTTTCTCTAAAGACAAAATTTCCATGAAATTTTCTCTAAAGACAAAATTTCCATGAAATTTTCTCTAAAGACAAAATTTCCATGAAATTTTCTATAAAGACAAAATTTCCATGAAATTTTCTCTAAAGACAAAATTTCCATGAAATTTTCTCTAAAGACAAAATTTCCATGAAATTTTCTCTAAAGACAAAATTTCCTGAAATTTTCTCTAAAGACAAAATTTCCATGAAATTTTCTCTAAAGACAAAATTTCCATGAAATTTTCTCTAAAGACAAAATTTCCATGAAATTTTCTCTAATGACGAAACTTTAAGCAAATTTTCTCTACAGGCAATTTTAGCGGTGGCTATCCACTCGCCTCCTAATGATGGAGGGGAAACTTCTCCATGTAGAAACTACTCGCCGTTCGGACTTGGCTATAAAAAGGAGGCCCCTTATCATTGAGCTTAAACTTGAATCAGACAACACTCATTTATATGTGGGAAGTTTGTCCCTGTTCCTTAATGGAGTGTTTATCGAAAAATTTTAGGACGAAACACATGCACAAGGAAGGAACAGCTAGTGAGACAAGGTGGCGAATTTGGAAAATGACCTACAAATGTGTCTTAAGGTGTATGGTTATTATTTGGGGGTTCTTATTTCTCTCACCAAGGACGAAAAATGTCTTACCATAGCTGGTATATGTGATAATCTCTGCCTTTCCTTTTCCATTGCAATAAATCGTCGATCACTAAGTTTGACTCGAAAAAGATAAATGGACACAAAATCTTCATAAAATATTTATCTACAACCTAGCAGGTGAGAAAACTATCAAAAGAATATCTTTATGTAGCCCTTTCTCTACATGGCTATTCACCAAAATAGCGAGTCGTAATTAGGTAATGGTCTTATAACTCCACTGTAGAGCCATGGCACGCAAGTCCCATCATCTGTGATCGTACAGAGTACATGGTACTTCCAGATCTGTTTCCTGTCCAAGATCAATTCCAAATACTTGATCTTATCTGCCCACCTTTGGTTTCCTAGTAAACAGGCAGATTTTAGTCTCCCCAAGGTTGACTTTCAGACCCATGGGTATAGTCCAGTCGTATGACATCCCCAAACCCCTTTAAGTATTTCCGCATAGGCGATTCCAATTCCTAACCCATAGAGCTTTAAAGACATTGTCTGTGAGTTCAAATCCCTCTTCAGTTATAGGAGATGCGATAAAATGTCCCTACGCATTAAGTGTAGTATTTTATTCAGTACAACAGATAGTGTCATCTTCAGTGCGGCTGTGATGATGATGCGCCTATCTCGTCGTTTGTCAGATTATTTTGATATTTTTAGTGGGCGCTGATGCAGAACGCATGCGAGTCGAGCTTATTGGTGCTTATTTTCATGCGACAAGAAAATTTGTCTATAACACAGTGTATGCGAGAATCAGCGCTGATCGGTGTAAAACTTCAGTTCGTTTCATGTGTGTTTGCAATGCGATTGGAAAAACATCCAATTACACTGAAGGATAGTGAATTTGGTGAATTTCTTTATACACAAGCTTGTTTTCATTGATTTGCATGTAACCAGTTTTATCGCACTGACAGTCTTTATCGCTTTGACACTCTTGGCTCGGCTTGCAGCGCGTACTCTGTTCGCAGCCTTAGTATCACCTATGTCAACGGCTCCATTTAGGTTACATAGACTGTCAAGACGTTTGCCTTTTAGGGGTTTTATCACATTATCTGCTTATTATAAGGTATCAAAAGTATGTCGAATAGCATCTTGAAGATATAGTGGTAGATGATGATTCTTTCTACCGACTGCAATCCCCATTAGGGCCTGCTGCTATTTAGAATTTCTTAAAAAAATATTTTATTTGACTTGTATCGACCTACATTTATTTTCGTTGACTTGTATGTAACCAGTTTTATCGCACTGACAGTCTTTATCGCTTTGACAATCTTGGCTCGGCTTTCAGAGCGTACTCTGTTCGCAGCCTTAGTATCATCTATGTCAACGGCTCCATTTAGGTTACATAGACTGTCAAGACGTTTGCCTTTTAGGGGTTTTATCACATTATCTGCTTATTATAAGGTATCAAAAGTATGTCGAATAGCATCTTGAAGATATAGTGGTAGATGATGATTCTTTCTACCGACTGTAATCCCCATTAGGGCCTGCTGCTATTTAGAATTTCTTAAAAAATTATTTTATTTGACTTGTATCGACCTACATTAATTTTCGTTGACTTGTATGTAACCAGTTTTATCGCACTGACAGTCTTTATCGCTTTGACAATCTTGGCTCGGCTTTCAGAGCGTACTCTGTTCGCAGCCTTAGTATCATCTATGTCAACGGCTCCATTTAGGTTACATAGACTGTCAAGACGTTTGCCTTTTAGGGGTTTTATCACATTATCTGCTTATTATAAGGTATCAAAAGTACCTTGAATAGCATCTTGAAGATACAGTGGTATATGATAATTCCTTCTACCGACTATAATCCCCATTAGGGCCTGCTGCTATCTACAATTCCTACAAAATATAGTTCACCAGCTTAAAGAACCAATGAAATTCATGCTGTACTCATACCTCACCATAAATTTCCATCACTCCAAAAGGAATTCTTTACCTTTTCTCCAAATAACTTTAGCTCTAAATGAGGCAGGTTTATAGTAATTTAAAGTGCTGTTGTTTTAATGTCTGTGTGTGTGGGCAACAACGAAACAAACGAACGAATTAAACGAACATTCCCACTTTTTTTTTTTTATAAACAAAAACTTTTGCCTTACTACTCTCGAACCAACCTACTGACCAAAAACGAGCAACCCAACGACAATAAACGAAGGACATTCCATCACAAACAAACAATGAGACAAAAACACATTGAAGCCAGCAGACCCTTAGAGAAAGTTTTTACATTAAAATTAAGGGTATCTTACAAATGACTTTTTAGCCTCTTCGAAAGTTTTAAGTACTACACCTTTAATGTGTTTTTTTTTGTTTTTTGTTTTAATTTTAAATTTTAGCCTTAATTTAAAGACATAAGTAAATTACTTTTTTCCTAACTTAAGCGTGTAGTCCATAAAAGCTAAAAGAGATATATACACATAAAAAGTATTCCATTGCAGTATTTAAGAAAGAAGAGCCTAAAAGAAAACCCAAAAAAAAAAAGAAATACAAATTTGTAGCATCCTTTAATTAAGACAAAGGATTTATGCAAACTAAAAACAATGCCAAAGCAACTTTGATGGTGTTCTAGTAGTCGGACAACTACTGTACACAAATGCAAACAAAGTCTTTGTGCTCTTTATACTGAATCAGAGGGTATTCTACAACATCTGTAATGGCAATAGCCCTTAGTAAGCCCCTAATACTTTGAATATAGTAAATTTTTTTTGTATAAAATATTTTTTATTGTTTGTTCTATTTTTTAAAATACCCCAGTCTGTGCATTTGTTTTTGCTGTTTTGACTTTGATAACATTGTTAAATTTATATATAGTTTTTGTTTAACTTAAATTTGTCTCTCTCCACTCTCCCTCTCCTTTTCCCATATGCCTGGAGTATTCCTTTCTATGTACAATCCCCAATGGGCATTCACTAAAAAAAGTTACTTTAGCAGATAAATTTTTATTTGATTTTTAGTGTTATTTTTACTATTTTTGTTCTATAAATACATCATATACACATATATATAGAAATATACAAATACATATGGGACATTTCCCAAAAATTTTAACAACACTTAGGAAATAAACTGAAAGATATATTATGTTATTGTTATTAATAATTACCCATATAGAAAAATTGGCAACCGTCAAAATATGTAGGTGATTTGATTATGGAAGAAAGGTTAATGATCAACATTTATATCTTACCAACTAATATTAGTGACACCAAAAGGTTTATCCAAAAAAAGAATAAAAATAATAATAACAATAATAACTAATTTTGGTGACACCTTTTTTAGCATCATAATCAAAAAAAAAAAACGGAAATAATAATCATAACACATTTACCAATATTTTGTGAAGAACAAATCTATTGGTGTATCTTCCTCGTATTATTGTCTTGTGGTATGAATCCAATACTTTACATAAATCTGAATCGATTTTGATATACACAGTGTGGCTCAGATCGGTTATGGATAAATCCGTGCAAAATTATAACGACAATGGCATTTTAAATGATAATAGGGCATCGCATATACATGAGAGATGCATCTTAATCTGAACCAACGATGATAATGATATAAGTCAGAAATAAACAGATAAGTTAAATATTGGGTTGCCCAAAAAGTAATTGCGGATTTTTCATATAGTCGGCGTTGACAAATTTCACAGCTTGTGACTCTGTAATTGCATTCTTTCTTCTGTCAGTTATCAGCTGTTACTTTTAGCTTGCTTTAGAAAAAAAGTGTAAAAAAAGTATATTTGATTAAAGTTCATTCTAAGTTTTATTAAAAATGCATTTACTTTCTTTTAAAAAATCCGCAATTACTTTTTGGGCAACCCAATATAAACAAATGTTGTTGTTGTTGTAGCAGTTTATTGTGTTCTATCTATCGTCTGCTTAATGCTGTTGAGTGTCAAGACCTATTAACTCTGCGACTGAGATGAGGTGCTTCCACAGGGATCTGGGTCTGGCCGGGCAGTTAAACAGATGACATGTATCGTGCGGTCCCTGGTTACAATCGGGACATACATTTTCATCACGTCGGCATCAATCCTAGCTCTGTGGGAATTGAGGCGATTGCATCTGCCGGAACGTAATTGAGCCAGAACTACTCTGGTTTGCCGGGGGAGGTCGATTTCTTCAGGTGAAATGGGTGGCGGTCGTTCTCCAAGGACTACATTCACCCAGTAGCCAATTACCGCATCTGGTAACGTGTCTGCATGAATGTTGTTTAGACCTGCTTGATCTAGAGGTTCTCTCTTGTAGCGCTTAACCTCACGCTCCAGATCATGCAGATCTACCTTAAGGCTTCTTGGTGATGGATATCTATCCACAAGGTGATGATTTCGATGGTCTCTGTGATAACAGACCAAAAGGTATTGCTTAGACAGCATATAGTTATGTCTTCGCACTGATAAGATCTTTGTCTCCTGTTGGAGGTGGTCCACATGAGAACTGAGGAGACAGTTCGGGCAGGGCGCCATTCTCACAGATCTGCATATTATTCCACTGCGTGTCACAAAGTTGACGAGACCACACTGGCGCTGTATAACTTACCACAGACCGGCCAACAGCTTTGTACGTGGTCAACAAGGTTTCTTTGTCTGCACCCCAAGTGCTGCCAGCAAGTGACTTGAGGACCTTGTTTCTACTTTTGAATTTATCGCAAATTGCTGAACCATGTGAGGACAATGTGTAAGAGTTGTCATATGTGACGCCAAGTATTTTGGGACACTTGATGGTCGGAATCATTTCTCCATCGACCATCACAATCAGCTCAGTATTCAGTAAACAATGTGGCTGAAGATTTGGTGGCGGATATCTTCAGATATCTTGCAACGAAATATGAGGCAGGTTCGTTGAGGTAGACGTTCAACCTATCGCAGATGTCATCAATGGGTGAGGGGCCTGATGCCATGATCGTGCAATCGTCCGCATATGATACGATCTCTATTCCGTGTGGAGGGAGTGGAATGGAGGATAGGCAGAGGTTAAACAGTGCCGGAGATATCACACCCACCTTGGGGAACTCCCTGTTTCACTCTACGGTGTTTCGACTTCTTATCCCTAAATTCCACAAATGAATGGCGACCACACATATAATTCGCGCACATCGTTTCAGGCCTGGCTGGAGGGACGTGTTGGCGATGTCCTCAAATAATTTGGCATGGCTGACCGTGTCGAATGCCTGGGCTGATTGAAGCCACGGAAAATGTGTGCGGTGATGGCATGCAAAGCTGTTGTTGTGCTGTGCAGCCTTCGAAATTCATGTTGATGCTCGGCGAATGGAAATTCTCCTACGAGACTCGGGAGGAGTAATGCCTCAAGCGTCTTTGCCACTGGTGAGAGAAGGGAGATCGGTCTGTACGACTCCCCCAAACTCGGGTCTTTTCCAGGCTTCAGTAGCGGTATCACTCTGCCCATTTTCCAGACATCGGGAACAGTGGTAAGGTACTCAACTTCAGGTGAATTCAGATTCTTCAACATCAATGTAGAGATTCCGTCGGGGCCCAACGCCTTGGAAGATTTGGCGCCACGGATGACATTCGTAACTTCGTCCCCGGTAAATTGTCATGGCTGTTCATATTCTCGGAGACCAAGAATACGTCGAATGGCTCTCCTCCTTGGCCTGTCTCTCTCGCGATGCACAATAAATTGACGGTTGAACAACCTGGCGCATCTCTTCGGATCAGCCACGGTTATTTCGCCAAAAGTGACTGAGGTCCTGTCATCCCAGTGACTGAGTGAATTAACAGTAGTCCACAGTTTGCCTACACCGGTGCCTAAGTTACATTGCTCCAAGTGTACCAGCCACAAATTCCGCTTATGTTCGTTGACTACCTTGTTTATATCCAGATTCAGCTCGCTAATTATGGGGTTAGGGGGGTCCATATCACGAATCCCATCACGCTCATTTGCGAGTACCACTGCTTGCGCCAGGAAATTGAGCCGCACTTGGGCCGTATTCGACCGGCTGGTATGAAGTGAGCGGCTGCTGCGTTAATGATGTCTCGCAATTTCCTCTCGGTCACAAGCACATCAGAGGTGGGTGGCAGTTCACTGAAGCGGCGATTGGTATACTCTCTGAAGCCAGTTCAATCGGTCTTCTTATGATTGATAAACATCCGGCGCTTAGAGGTCATGATGTCGGGTGGTCGGTCGATGGTGAGAATTATGGGGAGACGGTCTGACCCCAAAGAGATAACGGCTTGCCAGGATACGTCATTCAAGAGATCAGGGGATGCAATGGTGATGTCTGGCTAGCTGCTGCACCTCCTCGTAATCCTAGTGGGGGCATCCTCATTCACCGTGTAAAACGACGACGACGCTTCTGACCCACTGCTGGCTATGTTCGCACAGCACCTTGCGACATAGCCAGTATGACTATTCTCCCGTAGTGAAGTGAGGCCAGAGCAAGATCGGAAATGTACCCACTCCATGCACCGGTTACACCTCACCGACACCGACCGATGATGAAGGCGGTTCTGGCAAACCGAACAAAACCAGGGTCCGGGGTTCTTTTCAATCCCGGCACGGACCAAAAGCGTGCGGAGAAGGCACTCCGGGATGTGCCTCTCCCATGACGAAAAAAGACAACAAACACGTACACTGAGGCGGCAGCCCTTGCCGATGAGGATTGCATCGGGTCAATCCGGTGCGTACAACCGGCTGCCATGGGATTGAATATAAACAGTCGCCAAATTTCCTGTAGATTTGCCATTTTCATACCCTCCATCATAGGATGGGGGTATACTAATTTCGTCATTCTGTTTGAAACTACTCGAAACATTCATCTGAGACCCCATAAAGAACGTATATTCTTGATCGTCGTGACATGTTATGTCGATCTAGCCATGTCCGTCCGTCTGTCTGTCGAAAGCATCCTAACTTTCGAAGGAATAAAGCTAGCCGCTTGAAACTTTGCACAAATATTTCTTATTAGTGTAGGTCGGTTGGGATTGTAAATGGGCCATATCGGTCCATTTTTTGATATAGCTGCCCTATAAACCGATCTGGGGTCTTGATTTCTTGAACCTCTAGAGGGGGCAATTCTTATCCAATTGGAATAAAATTTTGCACGACGTGTTTCGCTATGACTTCCAATAACTGTGCCGAGTATGGTTCAAATCGGTCCATAATCTGATATAGCTGTCATATAAACCAATCTTTCGTCTTGATTTCTTGAGCCTCTAGAGGGCGCAATTCTTATCCGATTGGAATGAAATTTTGCACGAAGTATTTTGTTATGATATCTAACAACTGTGCTAAGTATGGTTCAAATCGGTCGATAACTTGATATAGCTGCAATATAAACCGATCTGGGGTCTTGACTTCTTGAGCGTCTAGAGAGCGCAATTCTTATCCGATTGGAATTAAATTTTCTACGACGTGTTTCGCTATGACTTCTAACAACTGCGCTAAATTAGGTTCAAATCGGTCTATAACCTGATATAGTTGACATATAAACCGATCTGGGGACTTGACTTCTTGAGGTTCTAGAGGGCGCAATTCCTATCCAATTTGGATGAAATTTTGCACGACGTGTTTTGCTATGACTTCCAGCAATTGTGCTAAGTTAGGTTCAAATCGGTCAATAACCTGATACAGCTGTCATATAAACCGATCTGGGGACTTGACTTCTTGAGCTTCTAGAGGGCGCAAATCATACATTGGTTGAAATTTTCCATGACGTTTTTTTTTATTTCAACAACTGTGCCAAATAAGGTTCAAATTGGTCAATAACTCGATTTAGCTGCCATATAAATCGATCTGGGATCGTGACTTCTTGATCCTCTAGAGGCGCAATTCTCATCCGATTTGGCAGAAATTTTGTACAAAGGCTCCCATGGCCTCCAACATTCGTGTCAAATATAGTCTGAATCGGCCTTTAGCCTAAAACAACCCCATATAAACCGATCTCCCTATTTTTTCGAATTGTTTGAAATTTTACACAATGACTTCCAACATTCAATTCAATTATGGTCCAAATTGGATCATAACTGAAGATGCCGGGAAAAGAACTCGACAAATGCAATCCATGGTGGAGGGTATATAAGAATCGGCCTGGCACTATTGTTTTTTTTTTCTTACGAATTTCTGCAGGTGTTCTATACTTTACCGCAGCTGTAGTGTCGTGTAAAGCCTTAACTTACATTTTTCTCTGGAATATCCCATACATCCTCACAGCATAACATAAACGGAAATGCTATAACAGATTTCCCTAGATTTTAATTGCTATGGTGGTGCAGTCCACATTCACACATTGACTGTGGCAGTGGTATGTGTGGCGACCACCACACTGCCACAACTTTAGTATTTATATATTTATGTTAGTGTGTGTGTGTGAAGTCTATATTTTTTTAAGCGAAGCTTTGTTTATTTTATTTTACATCATATTTGTATTTAAATAAATACCAGCACATTGGAAAATATTTGCATATTTGTATTCGTACAACACCATTGAACGGATAACATCATGGCAGTGAATATGGTATTGCAACAATTTTGCTAGTTTCCGTTTCCTTCTGCCCCCAAATACACTTTCATTCATTGTTATTGATTTGTTTTAGGAATAACAAATAACAAATAAAAAATTACAAATTTTTAGAACTACAATACAACAGTAAACAAAACAAATTCTTGATTGTTTCAAATAATAATTGTAATTATTTCTTATTTGTTGGTGTTTATTTTGTTTTTAAGAAGAAAAAAAAAAATAAATAATTGCATTTCAATGCAATTTCATTTTTATTTTTATGGAAATTTGAAGAAGAAAAAATATCTATGAAAAAATTACTACTGTTGCTGTTTTCTTTTGTGTTTGTCCCCCACTCTAGACCATAACAATGCAAATCGTTTTTGAATATTCATAGTTATGTGTCTATGTTTTTTTTCTCACAGCCATAAGTATAGGTCATGGGAAAACTGAGCGTTTTTTTACTTTTGTTTATTGAGGTTTTTTTGTTTCGCTATAAGCCATTTACAGTACATTAAACTTTAATAAACTATCGTGTTGATGCAGCAGTGGCAATTAAATGAGATTAGGCATAGTTTTAGCTTATTGTCTATTGTCAATGGTTGATGGGCATTGTTAAGTATGAAACTTTTTGACTTTGAAAATATATGCTTGAAGATCTGGCTGATTAAAATCAAAAAAAAAAAATTCATAGATTCTCTAAAATTAATATTAAGTGTCTACATAGATGAGTTAAATATTCAATGTTATTGAAATAGAACTAAAACAAGTAAAAAGGTGTAAAGTTCGGCCGAGCCGAATTTTGGATACCCACCACCTCGGGTATATATGTAAACCATCTTTCGTCAAAATCCGGTGCAAAATTAATACCTTATGCACCACAGCAGCTATATCAATATATGTTCCGATTTGGACCAAATACTAATAAGTAAAAGTCATTGTTCAATTGTAGTTATATCTAAAAATAAACCCATCTGAACCATATACGACACGGATATCGAAAAGCACAACATAAGTCAGTGTGTCAAATTTCAGTGAAATTGGATTAAAAATGTGCCTTTTATGGGGCCAAGACTTTAAATCGAGAGATCGGTCTATATGGCATCTATATGCAAATCTTGATCGATCTAGACCAAATTGCAGAAATATGTGGAGGGGCTTAACTTAACTCTTTGTCCCAGATGTCGGCAACTTCGGACAATAAATGCGCTTTTTATGGCCCACAAAACCTAAAAATGCGAGATCGGTCTATATGGCAGCTATATCCAAATCTGGACCGATCTGAGGCAAATTGACGAAGGATGTTGAAGGGCCTAACACAACTCACTGTCCCAAATTTCAGCAAAATCGGATAATAAATGTGGCTTTTATGGGCCTAAGACCCTAAATCGGAAGACCGGTCTATATGGCAGCTATATCCAAATCTGGACCGATCTGAGCCAAATTGACGACGGATGTTGAAGGGCCTAACACAACTCACTATGCCAAATTTCAGCAAAATCGGATAATAAATGTTGCTTTAATGGGCCTAAGACCCTAAATCGGAGGAACGGTCTATATGGCAGTTATATCCAAATCTCGACCGATCTGAGCCAAATTGACGAATGATGTCAAAGGGCCTAACACAACTCACTATCCCAAATTTCAGCAAAATCGGATAATAACTGGCTTTTATGGGCCTAAGACTCTAAATCGGAGGATCGGTCTATATGGGGGCTATATCAAGATATAGTCCGATATAGCCCATCTTCAAACTTAACCTGCTTAATGACAAAAAAAAAGAATCTGTGCAAAGTTTCAGCTCAATATCTCTATTTTTAAAGACTGTAGGATAAATTCAACAGGCAGACGGACGGACATGTCTAGATCGTCTTAGATTTTTACGCTGATCAAGAATATATATATACTTTATAGGATCGGAAATGGATATTTCGATGTGTTGCAAACGGAATGACAAAATGAATATGCCCCCATTCGTCGGTGGTGGGTATAAAAACGAAATGTTAAGTTATAGGCTGACAAATACTTGGACACAAAGTTCGACCATGGGCAATTTTACGAGAGCAGGGTCTCAAATGCATTTTTCATGCTCTCAAAACTGACCTGGACCATATGCAGCATGAATGCCATTGAGTAAAATTCCACTTGCTGGGTCGTTTTCTATTGGTGCCAAATTTGACTTGATTATTAGGGATGTATTTGACAAAAAGTACTGTACCACTATTCCTGATAGAACCGATTGGAACTACGATATCCCTGGTAACATAGACTTCTATACAGATGGTTCCAAAATAAACGACCAGGTGGGCTTTGGAGTGTACTCTAAATATCTGGAACTGGTCGCGTCGAAAAGATTACCCGACGATTGTAGTATGTATTAAGCGGAGATCCTTGCAATTAAGGAAGTGGTGGAATGGCTAAGATATACTGTCATTACGACGATTGGCATAGATATCTTCTCCGACAGCCAATAAATCCCTGGAGAACGTATTTCTGAACACTAAAACCGCCCTCGACTGTTGCAGATCTCTCAACGAGTTGGCTGAACAGTTTAAAATTTATCTTTTCTGGGTGCCGAGCCACAGAGATATCTCAGGGAATTGTAAAGCGGACGAGCTGGCTAGACTAGGGACCACCCTACACATTCCAGGGTTACGGGAATCTGTAGGTATACCTCTTGCGACATGTAAGCTAAGTTTTCAGGACTAGGCCCGAAGGACAACGAATGATAGATGGTCACCAAGACGGGGCTCTGAGCATTCCAAAACTATGTGGCCTAATCTAGACTTGAAGAGAACTACTGCTTAGCTGTCATTGGCTAGAACAGACGTCTCAGTCATTGTGTCGGTCATGACAGGTCACTGTCTAATCGGAAAACATGCTGACAGACTGAAGGTTGCCAGCAACGACTTTTGTAGAAGCTGTAGGGACATCGAGGAAGAAGAGACTATAGAACACTTTCTGTGTGTGTGTCCCGCACTAGCAGTTAGAAGGAGTTTCACTTTAGGTTCTCATTTCTTTGAGAACCTGTCTGATTTGGCGGAAGTGAACATTTGCAAGTTATTGGACTTTTTAAAAAGATCTGAATGGTTCAGCGGTAGGAACTAGAAGGCATCTTCCTTCTTCTGTTACTGTGGTATCACAATGGACTAAAATGTCCGTCTGATGGCAGACTGACACTTAAACCTAACCTAACCTAGGGACGTATTTCACTTGGTGATTGTGAATTGTAAGTGGCACAACAGCTAATATTTTAGTCAAATCAGATGAAAAATGTGTCGTCTAAATGCTCACGAAGTTAAATAAGTTAAATAGAGAGATGCGTGCTTTCAACTGATAGACGTAGGTATATGACTAGATTGATAGGGTACTAGACCATCATTTCGAGGTGCCACTTAAGAAATGACTATGTATGCAATGAATACTCTCTAGCCTTGACTACCACCTGGGGAGAACATAACATCGAAGATCTCTAGTTAATCTGAAGTGCAAAGAGAATGCTTCGATTCCTTTATGAAAAAATCTTCTGGATTCCACGGTATGTTAAATCTGGATATTAGTGGGTAGCTTCTCGAACTTCGGTTTTAAGCCGACTATTATTAAGGCCCCATCAGGAAGCAAAGCATAGTGGGATGATATCGAAAAAAAAAATAGTAAAAAATATGCCACTTGAGAACGGATAGAGATTACTCTTCGAAATTTGAAATTGACGAAATAGAGCTGAGATGTTATCGAAATCATGTGCAAAATTTCGAGGCCCTTAGTGGTCCAAACGACTTTTGGCAGAGCCCTTAATTTGGTCACCTCGGCATTTCGAAAAATTGTTCGGGCTGTCAAATCTTCACCAAAATTCTTGGATTTATTGTATTTCAAATAACCTAAAAAAATTATTTGGAACCAATTTCAATTTTAGTTCCCTTCCGGAGTTTTATTGACATTGTTTCGATATATCGTACGATTATGGCAATGTAGTGAAAAATTAACATTGCGCCGGGGTCGTGATTTCAATTTGTAACACTGTACAGCAGCCAATCAAGGTTGGAGATTCCAAGTTATGTTGATGGTAGTAGGATAGTAGATCAATACCCCATAAGGATGTGGAGTTCTTAGGCCAAACCTCTTTTTTGTGGTTTATCGAGCGGAATGGGTTCATTGACAGTTAGCCCCAAATTTTTTCTATATCACAATCTCACTCTACTCCCAAATGCCTTTCATTAAACTCCCATATTGTATCGGTCAGACCATAGGCTTGTTTAGTATATTTTTCAAAGGGGCGGTTCTCCTAACACTTGAATGCAAATTATTTGTTTCCAATTCGTACTCAGATTCCTACTCTACTCTTAAATAATCTTCATTGAAGTCCTTTATTGTACCGTCGAACTATATGTACGCTTACTGAGTTTTTGTGGTGGGGCGTTCCCCCTTGATACTGGACGGCAAATTTTAATATCTGATTTGTGTATTGAGTTACAAATAACCAATTGCAAAATTCAGTCCATCCTTCATTTATTTATATATCATATATACCGCAAAATATGGGCACCTATTTCTTTTTGGTTGCGGTCATTTTAAGTGGGCCCTAAAACAGTTTGGATTGAAAAATCTTAACCCTTTTTGGGGTTTTGCTGTATTGACCTTATAGCAACATCTTAACTATATTCCCAGTTAAGATGATGATATCCGCCTGTCCGTCCGTCTGTCTGTTCGTCTATCTATTAAAATTACCCTACTTCCCTTACAAACAGAGGTACTGAGCTAAAACTTTGCACAGGCTCTGAGTTGTCCATATACCATCCAGATTTGGATATAGCTGCCACATACTCCGATCTCTGGATTTAAGGTCTTGTAGCCATTAAAGTTGAATTTATTAACCAATTTCGTTGTAATTTGAGTTAGTGAATTGGGTTGATCAGATTTTTCAGATTTTGATTTAGCTGCCATATATACCGATCTCCCGATTAAAGTTTTTATACCCACTAAAGGTGAACTTATTAACTGATTGAGTTGTGTTTAACACATTCACCACATTCTAGTTTAATATGGCCCAGATTGGTCCATATTTGGATATAGCTGCCATAGAAACCGGTCTCCCGGATTAAGGTCACTTATAAATGGCTCATTTATTGTCCGATTTCGCGGAAATTTGGCACAGTGTGCTTTGTAAGACTTTCGACATCCATGCCCTAAACGGTTTGGATCGGTCCAGAATTGGATATAGCTGCCATATATTCCCAGCTCTCGATTTAAGGTCTTTTCGCTGAAATTTGGGTAAATGAATTGTGTTCAGCCCCGCCATATTCCATTTCAATACGGCTTATATGGGTCTAGATTTGAATATAGCTGCCATATATACTGATATCCCGATTTAAGGTTTAAGACTCATAAATAGTGAATTTATTAAAAAATCTTGCTGAAATTTGGGTGAGTTGTGTTAAGTCCCTTCACATTGCAGTTCAATATGGCCCAGATCGATTAATATTTGAATATAGCAGCCATATGGACCGATCTCTCGGATTAAGATCTTGCAAATATAAAAGGCTCATTTATTGTCCGATTTTGCTGAAAATTGGTACAGTGAGCTATGTAAGACTTTTCGACATCATTTCTTATTTTTAAAATATTTTTCTTTTTAGAATTCCACTTCATACGATTTTTTTCATTTATGAGTTGAGAGATTAACACACCACACGAAAGTGTATTTTTGGCATTTAAAGTTTTTTTCTTGTAAAAACCACCAAAAAAAATTTTAGCTCACCTTTTCTGCAAGGTTAAAAAAATAAAACTCCAAAAACCAAATCAAAAAAATGTTTTTATTTTAAATAAATAAAGTAATGTCCTAAAATTGTTCTAATTTTTAACTATTACAATAATTTGTTTTTATTTTTAAGCAACAACATTTACAAAGTTTACACAAAAACCTTAGCAATTCGCTTGTGACTCCTCTCAGGTGCTTTTCTACGATGACTATTTTCTTATTTTTGCTGGCATGGCATATTGGCAACCTGTTGCATTATTACAACTTAGATAAGAAACAACAAAGCTCTTCGTTCGATAAGGCCATACCTTTATCTTCCCCATTAAGTATATCTAGGTCGTTCTGCTATCTTATCAATGGAAAGAAAAAAATAACTAATTTTTAGTCAATTGACAAATGACTCTACCTATCGGTTGTTTTTATGAGTACACTTTGAAAAATCTTGGAAAGGAATGTCATTGTGGATTAATGAGAATTGAAGGGCTTTTTTTTGTTATCATAATTAAAAGAAAAAGCATACAGTAAGGTCGGAATGAATCATGGGAAGCCATCATTATAGATTGTGCCAAAATTTTATATAAATGAACTCATTGTTACCTTATCTTCATACTACTGTTCTACAAGGTATTATAACATTTGCTACACTTCAAAAAAGAAAATGAGAAGCATTAGGTTAGGTTTATTGGAAATCTGCAATCAAACCAACACTAAAACATTTTAATCCGTTGGAATGCCAGAGAGTCTGTCAGTTCATGTTATTATGTGTACAAAGTATAGATTGCTTTTTTGATCCGATTTTCTTGAAATTTCGCGCAGACGTCTTTTAAGCCTTGGAGATGAAGCATGTTGAAAATAAAAGTAGCCGATTTTGATTGAGATATAGCTCGCATATATGCATACTAGTTTCCCGGTGATCCGTTTCACTACTCCCTTTTTACCAAGAAAGTACCAAGAATAACAAACCATCAGAAAAATTATAACGTCGCCTTATATATATAGTCAGGGTATAAATGAATCACAATTTTCAGCGCTTTACCTCAATTCGTAAAGATTGTACCATTTTGTACGTTTTAATACCTAAATATACGAAAAAATAAATATATTCTAGTTGCCCAATATATTCTTTCAAGATATCAATTACACCACAATTAGTACGTTTTCTTCCACATGTCGTATTTTTGTCAAATTGCTTTATTTTAGCAGCCCTAGTTCGCTATACGCGAATTTAGCCACCCATCATATATTTCTTAGTTGTAGATTAGGTTAGGTTTAAGTGGCAGTCTGCCATCGGACTCACTTAGACGTTTTTGTCCATTGTGATACCACAGGAACAGAAAAAATAAAATGCCTTCTGGTTCCTACCGTTGAACCATCCAGATCGCTTTAAAAAGTCAAATAACTTGCAAATGTTAAATCAGGCATGTTCTCAAAGAAATGAGAACCTAACGTGGAACTCCTTCTGACTGCTAGTGCGGAAGGTGTTCTATAGTCTCTTCTTCTATGTCCTCACAGCTTCTGCAGAAGTCGTTTCTGGCAACTTTCACTCTGTCAGCATATTTTCCGATTAGACAGTGACCTGTCATGACGGACACAATGATTGAGACATCTGTTCTAGCCGATGACAGCAAAGCCGTAGACATCTTCAAGTCTAGATTAGGCCACATTGTTTTGAAATGCTCACAGCCCCCTCTTTGTGACCATCTATCATTCGTTGTCCTTCGGGCCTGGTCCTAAAAACTTAGCTTACATGTCGCTAGAGGCATACCCAAAGATTCCAGTATCCCTGGAATGTGTAGGGTAGTTTCTAGTCTCGCAAGCTCATCCGCTTTACAATTCCCTGGGATATCTATGTGGCCCGACACCCAGACCAGGTGAATTTTGAACTCTTCAGACATCTCGTTGAGAGATCTGCGACAGTCGAGGGGGGTTTTTAAGTCCAAAAATACCTCCTCCAGGGACTAAATGGCTGCCTGGCTGTCTGAGAAGATATTTATGCCAATCGTCGTTACGGCATTATATCTTAGCCAGTCCACCACTTCCCTAATTACAAGGATCTCTGCTTGATACACACTGCAGTGGTCGAGTAACCTTTTCGCTATGACCAGTTCTAGATCTTTAGAGTACACCCCAAAGCCCAGTTGGTCGTTTAGTTTGGAACCATCTGTATAGAAGTGTATGTAACTTCTATTACCAGGGATATCGTATTTCCAATCGGTTCTTTTAGGAATAGTGGTACAGTAATTTTTATCAAAAAACGGCTCACGAAGGTGTAATCCACACTGCCTGGAACATCGGATATTGTATCAAGGATAACACAGTGTCCGTAGCCACAACATGACCAATGAGAAAGTTCCCTTGTGGTCGCAGTGGTCGCTGCAATTTGCGTAGCCACAATGTCCAGAGGCATAAGATGTAGCGTTAAATTCAGTGCATCAGATGGTGCGTCCTCAGTGCGGCTGTGATGCACAAACAAGCCATCCTTTGGATTCGGTTAAGTTTTGAACAGAAGGCGGACTTTTGGAGCGCCGTCCACCAGACCACAATATAATATAGCATTATAGGTCAGGGCAAGAAAGGCCTAGAGCAAGTGTGGCCTTTCTTGCCCTTTCCAAAATGTTGGATTTGAAGTTCAGTTTTCTGTCCACCCAGGTGTTTTGAGCATTCTGCAAATGGAACATTCTCCACCCAAGGGGACAGGTTCCACTGTAGGCACTTTGTATCTCCTGCTGAAAAAAACTACTTCTGTCTTGCACGGATTTATACCTAGACCAGTTTCGGTAGCCCATTTTGTTGTTGCACGTAGAGCTTCCTGAAGTATATCTCTTAGAGTGCTTCAAAACTTTCCCCTAACCGCAATTGGCACGTCATCGGCATACGCGACCACTTTTTTATCCAAAGACAATAATATATTGTTAATGTTTATATTCCAAAGTAGAGGAGACAGTACACCTCCTTGAGGAGTTCCTCTGCTGACCCATCTTTTTAGATCCACAGGTCCCAAGCCTGCCGTAATGCATCTTTTAGTAAGTAAGTTATTAATGTACTTTCTTACGGTAGAGTTGATGCCTAGAAACTCGAACTCCTTCATGATTGCCGTCGGTTTTACATTATTGAAAGCACCTTCAATGTCAAGAAATGCACCATTGTATATTCCTTGACAGCGAGAGAACCCTATATGTAGCCGACTAGGTCGTGAAGGGCTGTTTCAGTGGCTTTGCCTTTACAATATGCATTCTGCTGCCGCGACAGGCGATCTCCAGGGATCTTTGTATCGACATGCCAAATTTTAGATCTCTAGCTCCATCTCAACAGAAAGTACCAAATGGTACCGAATTCCATGAATTTATAATTGAACATTTTGCTACCCATCATATATTTCTTAGTTGTACCTGCATGCCAAATTTCAGACCTTTAGCTTCATCTGTAAAGAAAGTACCAAATAGTACCAATTTGGTACTAAATCTAGCTCCATCTATGAAGAAAGTACCAAATGGTACCAATTTTGGTACCAAATGTTCGAATTGTAAAAAAAATGTGGTCGCCCATCATATATTTCTATGTTTTACCTACATACCAAATTTCAGACCTCTAGCTCAATCTGCACAGAAAGTAACAAATGGTCACAATATTGTATTATCAAAATATAGGAATTGTAGACAATCATAGTCACCCATCATATTTATCCTAGTTGTACCTACCTGCCAAATTTCAGACCTCTGGCTCCATCTGCTAAGAAAGTAGCAAAGGTCACCAATTTTGGTATATATACATGCAAAATTTCAGAACTCTGGCTCCATTTGTAAAGAAAGTAGCAAATGGTACAAACTGCGGTACTAAATGTACGTCTTCTTCCGTTAGCAATACTATTTTTCCTTTGTTTCTTTTCATTCTCATCCTTTTGCAACAGATATCTTTTGAGTTAAATTTCGAAATTCTACCTCTATTCATCCGCCCCATACAAAGTTTACCTTTTTCGTACCTTTTTGGTACTTTTTTAGTAGCTAAATGTACAAATTTCCGAAAACTCTTATAGTCCTTCAATTAAAATTGCCATCGTGTACCTAAGTTCCAAAATTAAGAGCTCTAATTCAATTTGCAAAGAAAGTACCAAATAGAACCAATTGCGATACTGAACGTACTATTTCTCCCACTTCCGGTACGATTTTCCAAAATTTGTTCGCCGAAACTTATTTTTTCGAGACTTATTTTTTCGATTTAGAGATGTCCGTCTGGCTTTCCATGTTAATTTGTGTACAAACTACAGGTCGCAATTTTCATCCGATCGTCTTCAAATTTAGTACGGGCACATTTTTCGGCCTAGAAACGAAGCCTATTGAAATTGGAAAAAATCGGTTCAGATTTGGATATAGCTCCCATATATATGTTCGTCCGATATGCAGTAATAACGCAATAAAATGGTCATTTGTTAACCGATTCTCTTGACATTTGGTAGGAAGGATTTTCTTATGACTCCCGATATTACTGGTGAATTCCATGGAAATCGGTTCAGATTTATGTACGACCGATTTGTTGTAATAATGCAATAAAGTGGTCATTTGTTAACCGATTCTCTTGAAATTTGGTAGGGTGGATTTTCTCCGGACTCGCGATATTACTGGTGAATTTCATAGAAATCGGATCAGATTTAGATATAGCTCAAATATATATATATCGGGCGATTTTCACTCCTTGAGCCACTGCAATCGCAATTTATTGACCAATCTTCCCTAAACTTCGTACAACGCTTTCCTCGACGACTTTTACAATATCCATAAAGTTTGGTCGACATCGGTTCATGGAAATCGGTTCAGATTTAGATATAGCTTTCATTTATATATCGCCCGATTTGAGCTTCTAGAGTCATTGCAAGCGCATGTATTGACCAATCTTCCCTAAACTTCGTACAACGCTTTCCTCGACGACTGCTACAGTATCTGAGAAGTTTGCTCGAAATCGGTTCAGATTTAGATATAGCTCCCATATATAAGTTCGTCCGATTTTCACTAAAATTGCATTAAAATGGTCATTTGTTAACCGATTCTCTTGAAATTAGATATAGCTGTCATATATGTATATCGCCAGATTTTCACCCCAAGAGCCACTGCGGGCGCATTGTTTGGCCAATCTTGGCAAAACTTTGTACAACGCTTTCCTCGACGACTGCCACAGTATCTGAGAACTTTGTTTGAAATCGGTTCAGATTTAGATATAGCTCCCATATATATGTTCGTCAGATTTTGGGTAATTTGCCATAATGTTGTCATTTGTCAACCGTAGTTATTACAGTTTGAACATATTTGCTCGCCGAGGTTCAGAATTGAATATAGCTCCCACATTGTACTTATAGGTTAGGTGAAGGGTATTACACAGTCGGCACCGCCCGACTTTCCATACTGGTTTATGTATACAGATGTTTGCCGTTTTATATAAGCATTGAAATGTGACACCCTTGCCAAATATACCGGTTATCTAACTTATCGAATTTATCGACGAAATCTTTACAACAGTTTTTATTACTGCTTCTGCCTTGTTGTTAACAAAACTATGCCACAACTACACTACACCTACACCTACACCTACTACTATTTAAATATTTGCATATAATTTTAATTACGAAAATGTGTTTACCATGATTAATATCAATTAATTTTGCAGAGAACAAAAAAACTAAAACTCATTCTTCCTTTTTTTGTGTAATTTGTTTAATTCCTGGCATGTTTCACATGCCCTACTAACAACCATGTTTGTTTTTTGTTTTGCTGGTATTTTTGTTTCGAAGTTGCAAAAAAATATAAGCTATTAATCATTTTTGCCTGTTGCTGTTGCTGCCACACAAAATACACACAGAAAATGAATGAATGGAAATGGAGAAAAACTGCATTTGCCTTTTAGGGATTTACGGTTCAGGGAACCAAAAACAAAAAAAAAAAAAAAAAAAACAAAAATAAACGAGCCAAACAAAACGTAACTTTTGCACACAAAATGCCACTGACTCTGTTTTGATAAATGACATTTGCTATGGAAGAAGACATTTGGCGCGAAATGTTTCGTTATGAAAGTTATTAATTTTTGCAGTTGGAAAATATTCAAAGCATGTTGCTTGTTGCTGCTAGCCCTTCCAAGAAAGTAGCATTCTTCTTTTCTTCTTCTACTTCTTGGCAGTTTGTTTGCTGTTCTTATACCCTTCACCATAGGATGGAGGTAAACTAATTTCGTCATTATGTTTGTAACACCTCGATATATGCGTCTGAGACCCCATAAAGTATATATTGTTTATATTCTTGATCGTCATTTTAAGTCGATCTAGCCATGTCCGTCCGTCTGTCCGTCCGTCCGCCTGTCTGTCGAAAGCACTCTAACTTTTGAAGGAGTAAAGCTAGCCGCTTGAATTTTTGCACAAATACTTTTTATTAGTTTAGGTCGGTTGCGATTGTAAATGTGCCAAATCGGTCCATGTTTTGATATAGCTGCCATATAAAGCGATCTTGGGTCTTGACTTCTTTAAGCTCTAGAGGGAGCAATTCTCTTCCGATTTGACTGAAATTCTGCGCGTGGTGTTTTGGTATCACTTTGAACAACTGCGCCAAGTATGGTCCAAATCAGTCCATGTTTTGATATAGCTGCCATATAAACCGATTTTGGGTCTTGACTTCTTGAGCCTCTAGAGGGCGCAGTTCTCGTCCGGTTTGACTGAAATTTTGCGCGAGGTGTTTTGGTATCACTTCCGATAACTGCGCAAAGTATGGTTCAAATCAGTCCATATTTTGATATAGCTGCCATATAAGCCGATCTTGGGTCTTGACTTCTCGAGCCTCTAGAGGGCGCAATTCTCCTCCGATTTGACTGACGCGTGGTGTTTTGGTATCACTTCCGATAACTGCGCTTAGTATGGTTCAAATCGGCCCATGTTTTGATATAGCTGTCATATAAGTCGATCTTGGGTCTTGACTCCTTTAGCCTTATAGGGCGCATTTCTCATACGATTTGACTGAAGTGCTGCACGTGGTGTTTTTGTATCACTTGCAATATTTGCGCTTAGTATAGTTTAAATCGGTCGATGTTTTGATATAGCTGCCATACAAGCCGATCTTGGGTCTTGACTTCTTAAGCCTCTAGAGGGCGCAATTCTCATTCGATTTGGCTGAAATTTAGCATGAGGTGTTTTGTTATGACTTCCAATAAGTGTGCTATGTATGGTTCAAATCGGTCCATGTTTTGATATAGCTGTCATATAAACCGATCTGGGGTCTTGACTTCTTGAGCCCCTAGTGGGCGCAATTCTCTTCCGATTTGGCAGAAATTTTGTACAACGGCTTTTCTCATGACCTTCAACATACGTATCTAATATGGTCCGAATCAATCAATGGCTTGATACAGCTCCCATATAAACCGATCTCCCGATTTTGCTTCTTGAGCCCCTATAAGGCGCAATTCTTATCCGAATGAACTGAAATATTACACAATGACTTCTACAATGTTAGGCATTATTTGTTGGTCCGAATCGGACTATAACTTGATATAGCTCCAATAGCATAACAGTTCTTCTTCAATATTCTTTGTTTCACTAAAAAGAGATACCGCGTATAGAACTCAACAAATGCGATCCATGGTGAAGGGTATATAAGATTCGACTCGACCGAACATAGCGCACTCTTACTTGTTTCTTCTCGATTCATTTTGGCTTGTGGTATGAAATGTTTCTGACATTGACAATAAAGAATATTAAATAAAATACTTTTAAATGTTATGGGTGTGAACGATATGAAAATGGAGAAAGATGCAGAGGGCTTGATAAAATGTTAAATGATAAATCGATAGAAGGGAAAATGTAAACAAAATTGAATGTTAAATTCTTCACAAACACCATTCGATTTATCTTGTGTTCCCTGGTTAAAAAAGAAAAACGGACTCTGTTTGGTCAGCTCAAGGCTTGAATGTCCATTAGAATATTTAATGAATAAGTTGTCAAGGAACTCAAAAAGTCAGATACTGTGATTGGCTTACCGGGTCTTGGCTGTTGATAATCATAGATGTGTGTTTCAACATGGCGCAGAGGTTAGCATATCCCCCTATGACGCGAACGCCTGGGTTCAAATCTAGATATGAACTTCAGAAATTGTCAGCGGTGGTCATCCCTTTACTAATGCTGGCTGCATATGTGAGATATCGTGCCATGTTAAAACTTCTCTATCAAGTGTTGTCCCTATGTGGCACGCCGTTTGGTCTCGACCAAAAAAAGTAGAACCCTTATTATTGAGCTTAAACTTTAATCGGATTGCAATCATTGATATAAGAGAAGTATGTTCCTTAATGGAATGTTCATGGGAAATTTTGTGAATTCTACCGTGACACAGAGGTTAGCATTTTCGAATACGACGCTCAACGCCTGTTTTCCTGACGAGAATATAAGAAAAAACTTTCAGTGATGGTTATCTCCTCTTAATGTCGGTTTATATGGGACCTATATCAGGTCATAAACGGATTTGGACCATACTTTTCGGAAGTCATTAAAAAACACTCCGTGTGAAATTTCAGTGTTATCGGATAACAAATGGGGCTTCTAGGGGCTCAAGAATACAAATCCGGAGATCGGTTTAAATGGAAGCTATATCAGGTTATAAACCGATGTGAATTGTACTTGACACAGCTTTAGAAAGTTATGAAATTTCAGCACACCGATTTGGGCCGTACTTTTAATCGGATTCGATCGACAAATGGACGGAAGAATAGACGGACGGACATGTCTAAATCGATTCAGTATGTAAGAGGTTCAAAAGTAAATACAATATATACTTTTTAGGGTCCCCGATCTTTCAACTTGAGTATTGAATATTATGTGAATTTTTGGAGCACCGCCCAACAGACCAAATCATTATATGTGTAACAGCTTGAGTATGCAGTCATTAGAACGGCATGCTTCAACCATTGCACTGCCCATTAATTAGTGAGTAAGTGAAAGCATGTAATTTTTTGGTTGCATTGCAAGCTGATGAGTCCCCTGGCAAAGGCCGAAATCGCGCTTCTTGCAGCACGACCCCAATACATTGCAAAACACCACAATTGCTGAGACTCTTTAAATGATTTTTGTCGTTTCGCTGTCCTATGAGAAGCAAGAAATAACAAGAAATAGTTCGCGCAGAGGTTAGTTCGGTCGGGCCGAATCTTATATAATCTCCACCATGGATCGCATATGTCAAGTTCTTTGAATGACTTTTTCAAATAAAAAAACACCAGTCATAGAAAACATCCCCGCTAAATATCACGGAAATGGAGTAATAATTGCGCATTCCAGAGGCTCAAAAATCAAACTGGGAGATCGGTTTAAATGGCGGCCATATCAGGTTATGGACTGATTTAGACCATATTTGGCACAGTTGTCTGAAGTCATACCAAAACGATATATGCAAAATTTTAACCATATTGGATACGATTGCGCCCAATATTTATATTGCGGCTATATAAGGATATGGATTAATTTAGACCATACTTGACACAGTTGTTGGAAGTCAAAATAGAACACTTCACGCTAAATTTCAGCCAAATCGGATAGGAATTGCGCCCTCTAGAGGCTCAATAAGTCTAATCGGGAGATCGGTCTATATGGCGGTCATATCAGGTTATGGACTGATTTAGACCATACTTGCCACAGTTGTTGGGAGTCGTACTCAGGACACTACATGCAAAATGTCAGCAAAAACGGATAAGAATTGCGCCCACTAGAAGCCCAAGAAGTCTTGTCGGGAGATCGGTTTATATGGCAGCTATATCAGGATATGGACTGATTTAGACCATACCTGACAAATTTGTTGGAATTCAAAATAAAACGCTTCAGGCAAAATTTCCAAGCCCAAGAAGTCTAATTGGGAAATCGGTTTATATGGCAGCCATATCAGTTCATGGACTGATTCGAATCATACTTAGCACAGTGGTTGGAAGCTCAAAAATAAAGACCCAAAGTTGGTTTATATGGCAGCTATATCAGGTTATCAACCGATTTAGACCATACTTGGCACAGTGGTTGGAAGCTATAAACACCACGTGCAAAATTTCAGTCAAATCGGATAAGAACTGCGCCCTCTAGAAGCTCAAGAAGTCAAGACCCATGGCAGCTATATAAAAACATAGACCGACCGGACAGACGGACGTACGGGCATGGCTAGATCGACTGAAAATGTCATAAAGATCAAGAATATATGTACTATATGGGGTCTAAGACGCATATTTCGAGCTGTTACAAACGGAATGAAGAAATGAGTATATCCCCTATCCTATGGTGGAGGTAAATTTGCCTATAGAAATGAAATTTTGGCAAAATTTCCTATAGAAATTAAATTTTGGCAAAATTTCCTATAGAAATTAAATTTTGAAAAAATTTCCCATAGAAATGATATTTTGACAAAATTTCCTATAGAAATGAAATTTTGACAAAATTTTCTATAGAAATGAAATTTTGACAAAATTTCCTATAGAAATGAAATTTTGACAAAATTTCCTATAGAAATGAAATTTTGATTAGGAACTCGGACGAAACAAATTTAGGCTACTTTAAATTCATCCCCCCCTCATCTTAATGCTAAGTTACTTGTGCATAATTTTTTTTAGATTTTTAGAACAATTTCCTTTGCTAGAAACTGAAACTACAATCACTTTCTCACTTTGTACTTGTCGCTTGCATTTAAGCTCAAATACTCTGTGAAATAACCATACAAAGTTAACAATGTGTTGACCAAAGGCAAGCTAGCTAAATCGTTCATTGACATCCGAACTGTATTCTAAGTGGCTGCAACAATGCAAACGACTTTATGTCAACATCCATGTTTGAGTTAGTCTTGTGGTCAAGTCACCACCGTTAGGATGATACTTCAGCACACATGGCTGCATATACGTACATCTGTATTGAAAACATAGCTATGTACTAATATGGCATGAGATATAGGACATTACACTAGCATTGAAGGCAGTGGCAACATTTCCATTGAAGCTGTGAAAAAGGAAATATGTTTATTTTCCATCACAGCATGGTGTTATACTTACTTCGTCATTCTGTTTGTAACATAACGAATAACGATCTGGGATCCTATTCTTTATATTGGGATCCTAGTCTTTATATTGTTAGTCGATCTATCCATGTATCCATGGCAATAACTTTTAAGCGAATAAAACAATCTGCTTGAAATTTCGCACAGATTCCTCATAATGGTATAGGTGATAGGGGGTTAGTCCAAATCGCTTCATATGTAAATATAGGTTAGGTTGAAAAGAGGGTGCAGTTATTAATCCGCCCCATGCCACTATGGGCATACACCTAAGCCAGTAATGGCCTTGTTGTGCGCTCTAAAAACTATAAAGTAACCCCTAAAAAGAAAACTTTAAGTAAGGAATTCCGTGATACTTACAAAATGCTTAATTGTTTTCCATGCCACGTCCCTAAGTTGGTTCATGTCTGATATTGTGTCCCCACCTAAGTGCCGGTATCTCTTAGACGCGAAAACCGGGAAATGACAAAGGAAATGCTCCAACGTCTCATCATCTTCCCCGCGTGCCCTACACATGCTATCACTTGTCGCACCGATTTTACATAAGTGAGCTCGTTGTCCTATATGTCCCGTTATGATACCAATAGCTATACTGACCTCCTTCTTGCTTCCTTACAGAAATAGACTCGTCTTCTCACGATCTGGATCCCCCCATAGGGGGGCCATCCTACCGACCGTTTCGCTATTCCACAGCGTTTGTCGCCCACGTCCTTTAATCGGACTGCGTCAACCCCAAAGGCTCCGGGTTAACCAAGTTTATTGACGGCAGTCTTCTGGCCTTCACCGTCAAATCGTCTGCCCTTTCATTTCCCCTTACTCCGTTATAGCCCGGCACTCAAACGATGGGGATTTTGCCATCCTCAGAGCCTTCTATGGGGATGTTAATCTCCTTTTTACAGACTGCAAGACTGTTCGTGACCTTACCGCCCTGGTTGTTATTGACCTTGTGACAATTTTATTGTCTTCAAAGATGTTCCCACTCGACGTTCTCGCATTAGCACCACACCAATTCACGCATTCCGTGATCGCCTGGATCTCCGCCTGCAGGACCGTATTATGGTAAGGCAGTCTAAAACAGATCTCAGTCCCTGGGTTCTCAATGTAAACCCCCTAGACCCACTCTGTTCTCTAGATTCGATCCATCCGTGTAACATGATTTTCCAGTTGTCAATACTACGGTTCCGTCAATCCAAGACTGTGCCGCTGGCAGCAGTGTCGCGCACTCGACTTCAAGGTTCATCTCAGGTATCCGATGTTCAGACTCGACGTCTTCGCGTTAGTACCACGCCACTTTACGCATTCCGTGATCGCCCGGATCCCCTGCGTGCAGGACCGTATTATGGTCAGACAGTCTAAAACAGATCTCAGTCCCTGGGTTTTCAATGTAAACTCCCTAGACCCACTCTGTCCTCTAGCTTTTATTCATCCGTGTAACTTACCCTCCTAATGCTGGCAACATTTGTGAGGTATTATGCCATGTGAAACTTCTCTCAAAAGAGGTGTTGCACTGCGGCACCTCGTTCGGACTCGGCTATAAAAAGGAGGCCCCCTATTATTGGGCTTTAACCTGAATCGGACTGCACTCATTGATATGTCAGAAGTTTTCCTCTGTTCCTTAGTGGAATGTTCATGAGCAAAATTTGCAATTTGCAAGATATCGAAATCGTCTTAGTGAGGGAACGTGGTGCTCTAAGTAGGCTCACTTTCGTCTTCCCCGTGAACAGGCATATTTCAGTCTTCTCTGGGTTAGCATTGAGATCTCTGGGTCTAGCCCAGTCACAGGCCATATGCAGGACCCTTTCGGCCCTTTTGCATAGCTCGTTCGGATCCTTACCCCTTAGAAGTATTATAACATTGTCTGCGTAGGAGGCGGGTTCAAATCCCTCTTCAGTCATCATCCCTAATCGGCCATTTATGGTGGTCACCCATAGGAGTGACGATAAAATGCCCCCCTGTGGCGTGCCTTGTGCCACTTTCTCCCTTTTATTAATGTCATCGGACACACAATTTGTCCACCTGTCCCTTAGCATATGGTTTATCCAGTCTCTAAGGACCGGGTCCACCAGGTACTGGTCTAAGGATTGGTTCAATATGTCGGTCCGCACATGGTTAAAAGGGTTCAGATCCCTCCTCAGTCAGCATCCGTAATAGGTCATTTATGGTTTTAACCCATAGGAGTGGCGATAAAATGCCCCCCTGTGGCGTGCCTTGTATTTATGCCATGGAACACACAATTTATCCACCTGTTACTTAGCATATGGTTTATCTAGTCTCTAAGGACCGTGTCCACCCGGTACTGGTCTAAGGATTGGATCAATGTGTCGGTCCGCACATGGTGAAAAGCCCCCTCCATGTCAATGCATACCGCCAGGGTGTACGTTTTCGCATCAAAGGATTCTTCTATTTTATGCACAACCTCGTGCAGCGCAGTCTCCACCGGCCTTCCCTTGGCATAGGCATGCTGTTTGTATTTGACCAGTTCGCTGAATGTTCTACTCTTTATCAAGGTGTCCACAAAACGTTCCACGGTTTTGAGTAGAAAGGACGTAAGGCTTATGGGTCTGTAGGATTTTGGTGTCGCACAACTTGCCTTTGAATATAACTGCCATACAAAGCCAAAGCCAATTCTAATGCCAGTTTGTCATGTCTGTGTGTCCGTCTGTCCTTCAGTCGGTCTGTCCTACACCAATATCTTATGTTTGAAAGCCTGTAGCGTGAGCTGATAGTTAGGCAGCCACGGACATGGTTAAAATTGTAGCCATTTAAAAAAAAATAACTCAACACGGGTACCGTGGTTATGAAAATTTCAACTTTTAGTTTTCTAGGCATAGACCCATATATAAGAAATATGTACTAACATGGATTAAACTATACTTTTGTTAAAATTACTGCATTGAAACGTCTTTGAAGACAAACATTTACTCTGGTTATGCTCTTAGTTTAAGTCAATTGCTGTACACTTAGTTGCAGTTCTCTGGTGTTCATGACACCGACACATTTCATCTTTGCAATGTTTATTAGGGTGGTTCTTAAAATATAGGTGCAATGTAAGAAAAAGATATTTTCTATATATGGTAAACATAGCTGCATGTTTTCGTTTTCGCGTCAAGATAAGTTAAGCAAACAAATTAAGGTGTTGGCAATAACTCAAAGGTTAAATACAGCCACCTTTTTTTTTATTTTATAAAGAATTTTTACAACTTTTTTATCATTTCCTTTTCAAAATTTTCCCAATATCAACCCAAGATGCATCACTTTTCCACATTACATTTCTTCTTACTCCAGATCTTCCCCAATATACCCCAAATGTAGATGATATGCCACATCTTTCTTTCTTTTAAACACAACTTGTGTTTATTTCTAAGAAAATTTTATATAGAATTTTGGTTGTTTGTCCTAACATAGCCTTCATCATCGCTGTCGTTGTAATGCTAACATGAATCTACTATCACTTGGTCATCTGTACGAACAATGATGTCCAGTGTTCACAGACAAAGCCTAAGCACAATGACCACCATAGTGTGGGCACAAGGATAGTCCGACCATTTCAGAGAGTAAGCACAATGACCACCATAGTGTGGGCATAAGGATAGTCCGTTCACTACAAAGTTTGGTATTAATTTGTTTGGTTTTATGCTCTAACCATAGGCGATACATTGCCTTCTTTGTATTTAATTTATAATATTGTTTCAATGTGTTGAGTGCTTCTGGAAGTTTATTAATATACCATTTTATTCATTGAAATTTTACAGATATCACCTGTCGACTCGTCTATGACGACGGCAACCACAACAACAACTACAACATCTACAACAAAAGTGCCTAAATCAGTATCCGATAAAAAACGTTTCTTTGAATCTGCCATGGAGGACCAACACAAGCCAACCCAGAAGACAGGTGAGAAATAATGAAAAATTGTCAATAATTTTTCCTGCTTGTAAAAATAAAGACACTTAAAATACCGATTTCCAAGAATATAAAAACTGACGAATTTTTTAAAATTTTTTTAAAAATTGTTATTGACAGTATTTCTATGAAATTCAAACAAAACAAAGAGGTATTATGTTTGATATAGCGCAATGTTGTTATTGATGATGTACTAGGGATCCCAAAATTGACTTTCGAATAAGCGATTAGTCGACTTTTTGTGTAAAAAAGTCGAAAAGTCAAAGTCGACTTTCAATGATTAAAAAGTCGAATATATTCGATTTTGAAGTCGGATAGGCGAAAAAAAAGCAAACAAGTAAGAGCGTGCTAAGTTCAGCCGGGCCAAATCTTATGTATCCTCCACCATGGATCGCATTTGTCGAGCTCTTGCCACGGAATCTCTTTTTAGGCAAACAAAGAATATTGAATAAGAACTGTTATGCTATTGCAGCTATATCAAGTTATGGTCCGATTCAGACCATAAATGAATGCTGAACATTGTAGAAGTCATTGTGTAAAATTTCAACCAAATCTAGTAAGAATTGCGCCTTGTAGGGACTCAAGAAACAAAATCGGGAGATAGGTTTATATGGGAGCTGTATCAAGCTATTGATCGATTGAGACGATATTAGACACGCATGTTGAAGGCCATGAGAGAAGCCATTGTACAAAATTTCCGCCAAATCGGATGAGAACTGCTCTAGAGGCTCAAGAAGTCAAGATCCCAGATCGGCTTATATGGCAGCTATATCAGATTAGGAACCGATTTGAGCTATTCTTAAAACAGTTATTGGAAGTCATAACAAAACACCTCATGCAAAATTTCAGCCCAATCGGATTATAATTGCGTTCTCTAGAGGCTCAAGAAGTCAAGAATCCAGATCGATTTATATGGCAGCTATATCAGGTTATGGACCGATTTGAACCATTCTTAATACAGGAACCATTCATAATACAGTTGTTGGAAGTCATAACAAAACATTTCATGCAATATTTCAGCCAAATCGGATAGGAATTGCTCCCTGTAGAGTCTCAAGAAGTCAAGACCCCAGATCGGTTTGCATGGCAGCTATATCAGGTCATGGACTGATTTGAACTATTCTTAGCACACTTGTTGAAAGTCATAACAAAACACCTCATGCAAAATTTCAGCCAAATCGGATAATAATTACGCCCTCTAGTGGCTCAAGAAGTCAAGACCACAGATCGGTTTATATGGCAGCTATATTTGGTTATGGACCGATTTAAACCATACTCAGCACAGTTGTTGGAAGTCATAATAAAACACCTTGTGCCAAATTGAATAAGAATTCTGCCCTATAGCAGCTCAAGGAATCAAGACCCAAGATCGCTTTATATGACAGCTATATCAAAACATGGACCGATATGGCCCATTTACAATCCCAACCGACCCACGCTGATAGAAAGTATCTGTGCAAAATTTCAGGTAGCTAGCTTGACCCCCTCAAAAGTTAGCGTGCTTTTGACAGACAGACGGACGGACGGACATGGATGGTTCCACTGAAAATGTCATGACGATCAAGAATATATATACTTTATTAGGCTCTTAGACGAATATTTCGAGGAGTTACAAACTGAATGACGAAATTAGTATACCCCCATCCTATGGTGGAGGTATTATGTTAGATATAGCGCAATGTTGTTATTGATGATGTACCAGGGATCCCAATGTCGACTTTCGAATAATCGATTAGTCGACTTTTTGTGTAGAAAAGTTGAAAAGTCGAAGTCCACTTTCAATGATTCAAAAGTCGAATATATTCGATTTTGAAGTCGGATAGGCGAAAAGTCGAAAATAACGCAGAAAAAAAAACTACACAGAGATATTAATTTTGTATTTCTTGTGTTGCTAGTGAGAATTGTTTCCTACACCACCACTGTGGTACAGGGTATTATAGATTTGTGCATTTGTTTGCAACGCTAAGAAGGAGAAGAGCTTGACCCATCGATAAGTATGCGGATCGGCTTAGAATCACTTCCTGATTCGATTTAGTCATGTTCGTCTGTCTGTCTATCCATGTATTCTTGTAATCAAGTTACAGGTCGCATTTGTGGTCCAATTTTCACAAAATTTTACATAAATCTCTTTTGTGGTCCAAGGACGAACGCCAGATTTAGATATAGCTCCCATATATATAATTCATCCGATGTGCCCTTTTAAAGCTGTAGAAGCCACAATTTTGGTCCGATATTTACCAAATATATACGTGTGCAAAATTTAACTAAGTCGGTTCAGATTTAGATATGGCTCCCATATATAACTTTCATCCGATTTTACCTATTAAGACTGTAGAAGCCGCAATTTTGGTCGGGTCTTTACAAAATTTGGCATGAGGTGCTTAAATTGACGTCTTCAAATGTGTGCGAAATTTCATAAAAATCGGGTCAGATTTAGATATAGCTCCCATATATATATATTTCAGCCGATATGGTCTTTTAAGGCTGTAGAAGCCACAAATTTGGTCGGATCTTTACAAATTTTGGTGGGTGTTTTATTCAACGTCCTCATATGTGTTCAGATTTAGATATAGATTTAAATACAGATTTAGATATAGCTCCCTTATATATCTTTCATCCGATATGGAATTTAAAGGCTGTAGTTGGCACAATTTTGGCCGGATTTCTACAAAATTGTGCGTGGGTTGTTTTATTTAAAGTCCTAATGCGAGACAGTGACCTGTCATGACGGACACATTGACTGAGACGTCTGTTCTAGCCAATGACAGCAAAGCAGTAGATCTTTTCAAGTCTAGATAAGGCTACATAGTTTTGAAATGCTCACAGCCCCCTCTTTGTGACCATCTATCATTCGTTGCCCTTCGGGCTTGGTCCTGAAGACTTAGCTTAGATGTCGCTAGAGGCATACCCACACATTCCAGTGTCCCTGGAGTGTGTAAGGTAGTTCCTAGTCTCGCAAGCTCGTCCTCTTTCGATTCCCTGGGATATCTCTGTGGCTTGGCACCCAGAACAAGTGAATTTTGAACTGTTCAGCCATCTCGTTGAGAAATCTGCGACAGTCGAGGGCAGTTTTTATGTTCAGAAATACCTCCTCCAGTGATTTAATGGGTGCCTGGCTGTCTGAGAAGATATTTATAGTCGTAATGACATTACATCTTAGCCATTCCACCACTTCCTTAATAACAAGGATCTCTGCTTGATAAACACTGCAGTGGTCCGGTAACCATTGACCAGTTGTAGATCTTTAGAGTACACCCCAAAGCCCTCCTGGTCGTTTAGTTTGGAACATTCCGTATAGAAGTCTATGTAACTTCTATTACCAGGGATATCGTATTTCCAATCGGTTCTTTCAGGAGTACTTTGTACCAAAAAACGACTCAGGTAGGGTGTAATCCACACTGCCTGAAACATCGTATATTGTATCAAGGATAACATAGTGTCCGTAGCGGCCACATTACCAATGAGAAACTTCTCTTAATCTCACGGCAGTGGTCGCTGCAATTTGCGTAGCCACAATGTCCAGAGGCATAAGATGTAGCATTAAATTTAGTGCTTCAGATGGTGTCGTCCTCAGTGCAGCTGCGATGCACAAACAAGCCATCCTTTGGATCCGGTTAAGTATTGAGCAGTAGGTGGATTTGTGAAGCGCCGTCCACCAGACCACAACACCATATGTCATTATAGGTCTGACAACTGCAGTATATACTCTATGCAAGACACGCGGTATAAATCCCCAACTTTTGCCAATGGCTCTCTTGCAGGTGTATAGGGCAAGAGTGGTCTTTTAAGGATGTAGAAATCCAAAATCTTACAAGGTTCTATTTCATATTTCAATAGGTATCCAAATTAAAGTCTGACTAGATTTCGAGATTAGTTCTACATATGAAAAGTACTACGTACACCAGGTGGTGTAGGATATTAAATAATCGGCTCCGCCCGACTTTTGGCTTTCCTCACTGGTTTAATTTAATAGTTATTTAATATAAACCAATCTCTAGATTTGACTTTTTGAGCCCTTAAAATCTCCAATTTTTGTCCGATTTAGCTGAAATTTTGCATGTAGTGTTCGCTTATTGCTTCTAATAGCAGTGTCATGTACGGTCCAAATCGGTGTATAACCTGATATTGCTCCCATATAAACCGATCTCCCGATTTGACTTCTTAAGCCCTTACAACCCGATATTTATGTCCAATTTAGCTACAATTTTGCTTATAGTGTTTTGTTATGACTTCTAACAAAACTGTGACAAGTATGGTTCAAATAAGGTCTATAACCTCATATAGCTCCCATATAAACCGATCTCCCGATTAGACTTCTTGAGCCCTTACCAGCCGCAATTTTTGTCCGATTTGGCATGCGGTGTTCTGTGACGACTTCCAACAACTGTACCTAGTGAGGTCAAATCAGTCTATAACCTGGTATAGCTCCCATATAAACCGGTCTCTCGGAACCGATTATTATTCGGTTCCTAGAAACTTTATATTTGATAGTTTGACAGAAGTTTGATATGTAAAATAAAATTTTGCCCTTCAACGAAATTTAGTTTGTAGAAATTTTTAGCAGAATCCATGGTGGTGGGTTCCAAATATTCGGCCCGTCCGAACTTAGCACCCTATTACTTGTTTTCTTATATGCCTTTTTACGACTTTCTTGTCTCGTTTAGCCACAAATATTTTGTTTCAGGGTATTTGGCTCCAATGCAGATATTTTGGTAGAAAATTTTTCCTCTCGTCTTAGTCCAGAAATGTGATGTTTTATGCTTTTACTAACCACAAATTTACAAGCAACGTTAAGTTTTAACAGCATTACAGTTTTGTTTTTGTTACTAAAACAGAAAAAAATTTGGACAGAATTGCTATGCCTGAAAATTGTTTTGCTAAGACGCTAAAATTTTCACAAGAAATTTGTCTTAATAAGTCATCAAATGTTGAACATATCCTTGCAAAACTTCTTATAGTTGTCTTTGTCCGCCTAGCACTACTTCAACGAACTTGGCAAAGCAAAATACCAACACACACACATACATAGACACATAAACTCACTCACAAAAGTGTCCCTTTTTTGTGTTCAGGGGCAAACTTTTCCACTTTTTCCCAACTTGAAGAAATCACTTTAAATTCCTTTTGCCTGCACTGAAGTGATTTTAACTTTGTCATAATAAAGTTTCATTTGTTCCACTTTCTCCCCACCCATAATATATGTATTTTTTTTGTCACAACACTATGGCTGCAAAATGTTGCTTGAAATATTGTGGTCAGCTAGGAAGAAGCGAAAATTATGGCGTAGGAGAAAATTTTTTCATGGGGTCGAAGGGAAATCGCAAAGAAGTTTGTCCTTCATAGAAGTTGTGATGATCTTCTCTGAAATCACTAAGCCCTGAAAATATATCAGTAACGTGCTCTATTCTTATATATTTGAACCCCATATTGCCATTGGCCTCAAAATTGGTTATCAAATTCGTTTTCTAATCTCAAATACCATTCACTTAAACCCCCTTATTGAAAAAGCAGGCAAATACGTCCCTTTTGGGGTATGGGTCCTAAAAACAATGAATATCGATCTCCACAGTCTTGAAGACCCTAATTGTCTTGGTGAGCAAATACGTCCTACTTGGGGGTTGTTATGGTGGTGGGACGTCCCCTAGACGGTTGGTCACGAATGTTGATGTCACATTCATGGTCTTTTCCAAATAACCTTCATTTGAGCTCCATTTTTCCATAGTCGGAAAATATGACCGGTTTGGGGGGTGTTTTGGAAGATGGGGCGGCCACTCAGGGACTTGGCTTTAAAAGTATATATCACAATCGTATGCTTCTAAAAAATATCTCTTATTTGAGCCTCTTGCAATTGCGATGGTCAGCAAATACTTCCTATTTGGGTAGTGTTATGGGTGGCCCCCTAGACACTTTTCCCGAACATTGATATCAGATTCGTGCTTTACTTCGAAAGACCTTTCATTAGAGTCCCATATTGTAATGGTCGTAAATTTGTCTTCTTTGGGGTATGTTCTCGGGGGATGGGCGGCCCCCCAAACACTTGGTCCCACATCTGGATATCAGATTCGTGTTCTAAACTCAAATACCCTTTATTTAAGCCCCATATTGCCAAAGTCCGTAAATAAGTCCTGTTTGGGGGTGTTTTGGGGAAGGGGTGGACCCCCAGAAACTTTGTCCCAAATTTGTATATCAGATTCGTATTCTACTCGCAAATACCTTTCATTTGAGTCCTATATTGCCATGGTCGGTAAATATGTCCAATTTAGGGGTGTTTTGGGGGTTGGGGTGGTCCCCCAAACACTTGGTCCCACATTTGGGCATTAGATTCGTATTGTACTCTTACATACCTTTCATTTGAGTCCCATATTGTTGTGATTGGTCTATATATATATTAGGTAGGTTTTGGGTGGGGCGTACCCCCTAGGTACCCCATCCGATATTTGGTTATTAAATTTTTGTTTGTAGGTTACTATAAAATAGCACACAAAATTTCGCTTAAATTGCACCACCCATCTCCGATATCTGGGGTTTCTGAAAATAAGGGTAAAGGGGAGAGTCCGCTCCCCCTTCAGATATCAAAAAATGTAGTACCACGGGATCATATTCACCATTTGTGAAAATTTCAAGAAAATCGGTTCAGCTGTTTTTGAGTCTATAAGGAACACACAAACCGACCGATCCAAATTCGGTTTTCATGGAAAGTTTTATCAAAATTAGATCATTTTTCATCAAACCAGACAATATTCTCTAGAATTCCCAAATAGATTTCGAGACAATGTAAAAAGGCACAAACATAAAAGATTCGATCTTGATGGAAAAAGAAAATTAATTAGAATTTAGATTTTCTAGAAAATTCCTTGAAATTCGATTTTCCTAGAAATTTATAGCGAATTTAGATTTTCTAAAAAAAAATCCCTAATTTCTACCATTTTTATGCCCACCAGTCATTGCGTTTGTAACACCTCGAAATATTGATCTGGGACGAACTACCCTCGTCCGTCTGTCGAAATCACGATAGCGGTCGAACGCGTAAAGCTAACCGCTTGAAATTTTGCACCGCTACTTAGTATTGATGTAGGTCGTTGGGGATTGGACATATCGGGGATGGGCCATATCGTCAGATTTGGATATAGCTCCCATATAACCCGATCTTCCGATTTGACTTCCTGAGCCCCTGGAAGCCTCAATTTTCATCCGATTTGGCTGAAGCTTAGCATGCGGTGTTCTGTTGTGACTCCAACTGTTTTGAGTACGGTCCAAATCGGTCCCTTATAAACCGATCTCCCGACTTGACTTCCTGATCCCCTGAAAGCCACAAGTTTTGTCCGATTTGGCTGAAATTTTGCATTTGGTTTTGATTTCTAATAACTGTGCCAAGTATGGTTCAAATCTGTTGTTAATCTGATATAGCCCCCATATAAACCGATCTCCCGATTTGACTTCTTTGGGCCCTGGAAGCCTCAATATTCATCCGATTTGGCTGAAATTTTGAACATTCTGCTATGACTTCCAGATCTCCCGATTTGATTTCTTGAGCTCCTGGAAGCCTCAATTTTGGACCGATTTGGCTGAAATTTTGCACATACTCCAACAACTGTGCCAAGTACGGTCTAAATCGGTCTATAACCTGATGTAGCTTCCATATTTAAGCCGAATCCATGGTGCTGGCTTTCCAAGATTCGGCCCGACCAAACTTAGCACGCTTTTACTTGTTCCATTTAGTTTGTAATTTCCTTTTCCCCATCCCTCTTCCTATCCTACGCCTATGCTGTCTAGTCTCGTTTCGCATCTTCAACAATGGCCAAGAGCTTCTTCATATTTCAATGCCCTGCCGAATAAGCCTTAGCCTCAATTTGGAAAAAAACAACTGCCAGAACAAAATTTTCTTTGAGAACATTTTCTTTTCTTTAGTTCAGTTTGCTTGGGTTTTTGCTCTCGTTTTTGGGCTGGTCTGCCAACAACCATCCGCTATGTTGCGGCTGCAAACTTTCTCCCCAAAGCTTGAAGTGCATTTGCTTCCGCCATCCTTGGGCTGGGAGAAGATGGGGGCGGTCAGAACTTGGTAAAAGTCCCACGTTTTTTGCCATATAATTAGCAGCTGCCAGCAAGCATGAATACAAAGTTTAGACTTAAAGTTGCCGCCTCTATTTGTTGGATGGTCGATATTCTCGCCACAATGTGGTGTTGCGGTGTTTAGCTATTCTATAAGCTTTAAAAAAACGCGAAAAAATAAGAAAATGAAGTGAAAAACATTAAGCCTGATAAAAGATTTTTAAGTTATTGGTGGGCTTGTAGAGACCACAGGCATTAATTCCATGAACTTTGAAGTTCAAAATTTTTGTATGCCATGATTATGGGAAAATTGTTATAAGAATAGTAAGCATTGACCCATGACGAATGACTTTCATTACAGTCAGAAAAGTAAGACTTGGTCTAATTGTTTCAATGAAATTATCCTTTAAGTGCTTAAGCTTTTGTTAACTATGGCTAACAAAGAAAATCGAAGCTAATTAATATTGCGTGGCCAATTTGCCACAAACGCATACACCAGGAATTTTCTTTTCAAAAAGCACGCAAAGAGTAATGTCTGCTTATGGTAAATTCAAAGAAAACAAGTAAAAGCGTGCCAAGTTCGGCCAGGCCGAATCTTATATACCCTCCACCATGGTTCGCGTTTGTCGAGCTCTTTCCACGGTATCTCTTTTAAGACAAAAAAAGGATAAAAGAAAAGAATTGCTATGTTATTGGAACAATATCAAGTTATGGCTCATTTCGGACCATAATTGTATTGAATAGTGGAGACCATAGTAGAAGTCTTGTGTAAAATTTCAGTCAAATCTAGTATGAATTGCGCACTTTAGGGGCTGAAGAAGTAAAGTAGGGAGATCGGTTTATAGGGGAGCTGAATTAGGCTAGAAACCGATTCATACCATATTCGACACGTGTGTTAAAGGTCATGGGAGAAGCCGTTGAACAAAATTCTAGCCAAATCGGATAATACTTGCGCCCTTTAGAGGCTCAAGAAGTCAAGATCCCATATCGGTTTATAAGGCAGCTATATTAGGTTATGGACCGATTTGAACTTCATAGCAAAGTTTTTTGAAGTCATAACAAATCACGTCATGCTAAATTTCAGCCAAATCGGAAAAATAATTACGCCTCTAGTGGCTCAAGAAGTCAAGACCCCAGATCGGTTTATATGGCAGCTATACCAGGTTATGGACCGACCTGAACCATACTTAGCACATCTGTTGAAAGTGATAACAAAACACCTCATGCAAAATTTTAGCCAAATCGGATATGAATTGCGCACTCTAGACGCTCAAGAAGTCAAGACCCCAGATCGGTTTATATGGCAGCTATACCAGGATATGGACCGACCAGAACCATACTTAGCACATCTGTTGAAAGTCTTAACAAAACACGTTTTGCAAAATTTCAGCCAAATCGGATAGGAATTACGCACTCTAGACGCTCAAGAAGTCAAGACCCCAGATCGGTTTCAGCCAAATTGGATGGGAATTGCGCACTCTAGACGCTCAAGAAGTCAAGACCCCATATATGTTTATATGCTATATGCTACAGCTATATCAGGTTATGGACCGATTTCAACCATACTCAGCACAGTTGTTGGAAGTCATAATGAAACACAAATGTCCGCTTGAAATTATGCATAGAGACTTCTTATTATTGTAGGTCGTTGGGGATTGCAAATGAGCCATATTGATTCAGATATGATTCCCTGATTTGATTATAATATGATAACCTGATTTGACTCTTGGAAGCCAAATTTTTTTCTGATTTGGCTTACTTTTGCAAAAAGTGTCTGACTTGACTTCTTTAGTCCCTGAAACCCCAATTTTTGACCGACTTGGCTGAAAATCTACACGAAGTGTTTTTTAGGTTGACCTCCAATAACAGTGCCAAGTACGGTCCATATAAGTCAATAGCCTGATGTAGCTTCCTTATAAACCGATCTGCCGAGTTGATATTTTGAGCCTCTGGGCGCCGCAATTGTTATCCGATTCGCCTGAAATTGTGTACGATGAGTTTTGTTATGACTTCCGAAAATTGTACCATACATTAACCCGCACCAGTCCACTATGGACATTAACCTAAGCCAGTAATCGGCTTGTTGTGAGCTCCACATAAAAAGAAGTTAAATCGAAAAAGAATATCAACTTAGGAATTCCATGCTACTTATCAGACTAATAAATGAGGAAGAGACGTATAAACCAGAGGGATGCACAGTTCGTCCCCAGCTTTTAAGTAAAGGTGGAGTTTCTGATTCAATGAAACAGTCATCTCAGCCGAATCGAGAGATAAGGGCATCGGGATGACGGCGGAAGTGGGCGATGGCTTTGCTAAGCTTACAAGCAGACCGAGAAGCTATCCGGTGCACGACGAAGGAGACAGAGGAGTATGTCTCGGCAGCGTAATCGGGCAAAAGTGCAGGATGCTGGAAGAGATCGTACTGACATTCCAGGCATCTCTACGGAAGCTGGAAAAAGAATTAGATCTACTGAAGAGCATAACACTACTAAAATACTGAAGAAGAAGCTATCCGGTGCACGACCAAACAGAACTCTCTTTGCGTACAGACGTGTTTTTAAAACGCTCCTCAAAAATAAATTATTTCAAATGTTTAAAAGTGTTTTTTAACTGACAAAGTTTAATTTTTGTTCATACTGTTTGCTTGGCAAATCACCGTCGTGTTATTTACAAAAAAGAATACAACACAGGCTTCAAATACAAATTCAAAACAAAACAAAACCACATATCAAAGTGCTAAACTAGAAAAAAGTGAAGAACTAAAACAACAACAACAACAATTAACCCTGAGAAACATTAAAGTTAACTCATCATGTCTGAAGTGCCATCAGTGAAAATAATATCTTCATCCAACAACAATATTTCTCCTGGAGAGTCTCTGTTGTTGGCGCCAAAACGAATGAGAGAGGGGATGAGCATAAGTGAGGAAAGTGTCAACAAAACTCCGCGGCTTTCAAATTATGACTCTCCACACCGAATGCTTATGTTAATCGATAAGAGATTTGAGAAGCAAACAGAGCTTTTAAAATCTCTTTTATCTGAAACTGAGTCGCGTCTCTTAGCTGTCATAGATAAGAGTATGGCCGACATCAAGTGCGAGATATCTAAATTAAATGAAAAATATGTGAAACTCAATGAAAGGGTTGACAAAGTAACAACAGTCGTGGACAAAATTGATGGTATGGAAAATACAATGACTGAAATGAAAAATCAAATTCAATTACTGAAAGCAAATCAGCAAAAATTTGAAAACAACCAAGTGGCTTGCGATCTGAGAATAAATGGCATACCTTCCGAAAATGGGGAGAACCTGTACCAAATTTTTGCAAATATTTGTGACACAATTAACATAGCGATCCCAACGATTAGAGCTATGTACCGTCTGGACAACGTTCGTAACCAGAATAACTCTTCAGACTCTGTAATTATGGTTCATTTAGCAACGCCATTTGACAAAAACTTTGTCTTAAAAAATATTGCGAGGTTTAGAAAATCAATTAATTCAAACCTGGTATTGAGTCATGCAGGTTTTGACTCTAATAAACCGTTCTATATAAATGAGAACCTGACAAACCATAATTACAAAATTTTTCAAAATGCACTGAAGCTTAAGCGACAAAAACATCTGGAGTCTGTTTTTTCGCTTCGTGGCCTTGTTTATGTAAGACGGCCTGGATCTGTTCAATATACAATCGATGTGTTCCAGAGAAAACAATAACAATTAAATATTCACAACCACCTTGGTTTAACCAGCGAATAAAAACTTTGATTGATGAAAGAAACTTTTCATATAGACGTTGGAAACGTTTTAGAACCTCACAACTACATGAACATTTTAAAAATGCTAGAAGAGCTGTTGGAAAGTGTATAACTGAGGCAAAGACATTGTATTTTCATAATAAATTTCAGAATGCTGTTAATAGTCGCTCTAAATGGAATGAGATACGAAAAATTGGCGTTGGAGAAAAACGCAATACTCAGCTGGAACCCAACATGAACATAAATGAACTAAATGAGAATTTTGTTTCAATAAACACTGTCTATCCTACTGAAAATATATATGAAAATATGTGCATGGTAGCTGTTGAAAATCCTTTTTCCTTTCGCTGTGTAAATGAAACTGAGGTTCTACACAGCATTCTGTCCATTAAATCTAATGCGATCGGAACTGATGAAATAAATCCACGATTTATTAAAATAATTGTGCCAAAGATTCTGCCATATTTAACATATATATTTAACACTGTTCTAACTAAATCCACTTTTCCGCTTGAATGGAAACATGCAAAAATTGTACCTATTCGCAAATCAAAAAATGAGTACCGTCCCATCGCCATTTTACCATACCTGTCTAAAGCACTGGAACGCATAATGGCTAACCAAATTGAGCATTTTCTGAAATCTGAAAATTTGTTATCTAACTGGCAATCTGGATTTAGAAAGAAAAGAAGTTGTACCACTGTTCTGATTGATGTAATTGAAAACCTTCGTCAAAGTATGGATAACGGAATGATATCCTTTCTCCTTCTTTTGGATCACAGTAAGGCCTTTGACACTGTAAACCATAATATTCTTGTCCTAAAACTTATGAAATTATTTAATTTCTCCGAGACGTCTTGCAAGCTGATATCATCATATTTGACGCAAAGATCGCAGTCTGTTTTTTATAACAATAGTTGGTCTAACTCTCTGAATGTCCTTAAAGGAGTACCTCAAGGTTCTATCCTTGGCCCTCTTTTATTTTCCATGTATATAAATGATCTGCCTGATGTGCCTGCAACATCTAAAATCCAAATGTATGCTGACGATGTCCAACTTTACACATACTGCAAACTGAAAGATATCCAAACCTGTGTGTCTAACATAAATATTGATTTAGACTTAATACATTGTTGGGCTGTTAATAATGCATTATGTTTAAATCCATCCAAAACCAAACTGATTCTGATAAGTAAAAGAAATGTGACAATAACTGATGATCTCGTTGTGAAAATTGGTAACTCTGTAGTGAATCTTGTACAAGTAGCCACAAATTTAGGATTGACTTTTAATTCAACCTTAACGTGGACAAATCACATTAATGCAACAGTTGGCAAAGTACGTGGGATGCTGCGAAATTTATGGACTGTTCGCTTGTCAACTCCTTTTCACATCCGAATGTTACTTGCAAAAAGTTATTTAATTCCCACACTGTTATATGGATGCGAGATATTTGCGAATTGTGATGCAGACACCAGTAGAAAGCTTAATGTTGCTTACAATGATATTGCAAGATATGTGTTTAACAAAAGTCGACAAGCTCGTATATCACAATTTACATACCAAATATTTAACTTAACTTTTTCAAACTTACTGAATGTCAGATGTCTACTTCTTCTGCACAAGGTAATCTACACAAAAGAACCTGAATACCTACACAAACATCTGAAATTCGCCAGATCCAACCGTGGCCTAAAACTCATTCAACCACGATTTGCCACACAAACCTCTGAACGACAGTACATTGTACATAGTACGCGTCTCTGGAACAACCTACCTCCCAACATACAGAGCATAAGCAATGCAACCTCATTCAAAAATGAGCTATTTAAATTTTTTAAATGAACTACGAATTATTTTTCTTTAAATGTCCTTAATATTTACTACTATAATTTAAAATGTTAAGATTAGTTATTATCCTTTTAAAAAGAATAATCATTATTTTATATACTCTATTGCGAATCAGCACATTAACATATAAGATATAATCTTGTTGTGCTGGTGTTACACTCAATAAACAAACAAACAAAAAGAGCTCCCCGCTTTCAAGTACTCTGGGAAAACTAAGCCAGCCATTCCCCAATGGAGACTCGAGACAATGCCCTGCGGAGGTAGACAAAGTTGCAATAGGAACGAAGGAAGCGCACACGGCCACTGAGTCTTCATGTAGGACTGTGACTTCCAATAGGGGACCACAGCCAACACGGAAGGGGAAGATGGTCGCTGAGAATGGTAAGGAGCCGCCCATTCTCTTGCGCCAGATTGGCAAGGAAGCACAACAGAGATGAGCTGACTTATGCAGTCATTAATATCGGCAGTGCATCCCCGCTAGGGATTGGGCAGTAAATTTGCGATGGAATGGATGTTGCGATTCTTCGATAAGCAAAACGAAGGTTTGGTCGCAGAGACGTGGGAGGTCTTCCACAGGAAGGAGAAGGAGGAAGGAACTCTCTTTGTGCATTGATCAAGTCTCCGTGACAAGTTTGGTCAAGACTAAAGGCCTGGCGCACTGCGGGAGCAAAGCTGTCTTTTCCAAGATTGTGAAGAATAGGATAGGCAGAAATTCGCATTCTGCGACATCAGTAGCAGGTGACGCAACACCGCCCAACAAACAGGGAGCCGACAACGAGACAATTGCGGCATCTTTCAATGTTGGAAAGGCTAGGAGAAGCAAAGATCCTATTACTAAAATATCAGGCAGTGCAGTGGCGAGAGACCCAACAGAGCCTAACAAACAAGAACCCGACGACGGACCCATCACCGACTTAAAGATTTGGAATTCTGGGATAGGTAAAGATCCTAATATTGAAACATTAGGCAGTGCAGCGACAGGAGTCTCAATGAAACCCAACGAACAGGGAGCCGATGATGGTACCATCACCTGCTCCCAAGAAGACCATTTACTTAAGATTTAGAAGGCTAAGATAGGCAAAGACCCTAAGTTGGTTCATGTCTGGTATAGTGTCCCCACCTAATGGCCGGTATCTGTTAGACGCGAAAGCTGGACAATGAAAAAGTAAATGCTCTAACGTCTCATCATCTTCCCCGCATGCATCTTCCTACACCTGCTACAATTGCCGCACCGAGTTTACATAAGTGAGCTCGTAGTCCTATGTGTCCCGTTCTGATAACAATAGCTAAACTGGCGTCCTTCTTACTTCCTTTCTGTAATAGCCTCGTCTTCTCACGATCTGGATTCCCCCATAGGATTTTCGCCGTTTCGCTGTTCCACAGGGTTGCATGCGCATTCGTCGCCCACGCCCTTAACTCGGACTGCGTCGACCCGAAAGGCTTCGGGTTAACCATGTTTATTGACGGCAGTCCTCTGGCCTCAACCGCCAAACCGTCTGCCTTTCATTTTCCCTTACTCGGAACCTAAACGATGCGGATTTTGCCATCCTCAGAGAAGGTGTTAATCTCCTTTTTACTCTGCGAGACTGTTCGTGAGCTTATTGTCCTGGTTGTTGTTTATGGCAATTTTACTGTCCGTAAGATGTTCACACTCGACGTCCTCGGTTTAGTACCACACCACCTCACGCATTCCGTGATCGCCAGACACTCCTCCGTCAGGCAATCTAAAACAGATCTCAGTCCCTGGGTTCTCTCTGTTATCTAGCTATGACCCATCCGTGTAAAATGATCTTCCAGATGGCAATACTAGGGTTCTATCAATCCAAACATGTGCCGATGGCAGCAGTGACTCGCATTCGACCTCAAGAATCATTTCAGGTATCCTATCGGAAACCTCTTCCCTTCCTCCCAGGTTTCCTATCCTCGCCTCGATTATACCGCGATGCTATGAGCTGCTCCCATCCTCAATCCATTCTCCCATCGCCTTACGTCTCATAGCCGCAGTGGCTGCTCACACTTAATCTGTATGTCAAAGGGTGGGATATCTAGAATAGTCTCCAGTACCCTAGCTGGCGTGGTTCTCATTGCTTCGCCTATGCCAAAACAACATATTCTCTGAACCTGCCATATGGTACTTATGTTGCAGTCCACCAAACTACTGAGGCGTATGTAAGTATTGGTCTAATCACGTAGAGCCAGTGGACTATCATCGGATTCAAGCCCCATTTCAAGCCTACGGCCCATCTACATAGTGCCCAACCTATGTGAGCCTTCTCGGTACGCTCCTGAATGTGATACTTCTAATTCAGTTTCCTGTCCAAGATCACGCCTAAGTATTCGACCTCATCAGATATCGAAATGAAGGCCACCATAGCGCAGGGGTTAACATGTCCGCTTATGACGCTGAACGCCTGGGTTCGAATCCTGACGAAACCATCAGAAACAATTTTTAGCGATGGTTTTCCCCTCCTAATGCTGGCAACATTTGTGAGGTACTATGCCATGTAAAACTTCTCTCCAAAGAGGTGTTGCACTGCGGCACGCCGTTCGGACTCGGCTATAAAAAGGAGGAGGAGGAGAAGGAGGACTCCAAAATCGACAATTCTGCTTATTGAGTCAAAAATGAGCTTCGTCGCTGAAGAATAAGCAGCGAATGATGGACTTTTTTAACTGAGCACGCAGTTTGATAACAAAATTCAATAATTTGCTAGCTTTTTTCGTTTGTAAGACGATTCAAGGTAAAATTATAGAACAAACTGAAGATGTTTAACAGTGAAAGAAAACACGAAACATGCGTGAGCTGTTTAAACCAGTGTTGACAAAAAAATCACCCTTTATTATAAATCAGTTCAGATCATATTGTCTACTATTGATTGCTAGTAAGCACAGTTCGTATTGATGACTGCATAAACCACTCTGTCTCTATTTAGCTTTCGGGCTACTCTGGCATAGACTGCAAATGTTGCAATGAGCAAAAGAATTTTTGATTAGCTCACCATATTCAAACCATATTCAAAGATTTCTTGTCTTAGGGTAAAATCAAATTTAATTGGAAAAGTTTTAAACCTCCTTGCAACTAAAGTTTCTGATACAATTTGTATTGGTGATTAAAACTTTACTTTTTCAAAATGATATCAGCAACATTGCATCACAAGATAACATTCAAAAAAAAAAATATTTATTTACATTTTAATGCTTCAGAATTCATAACTTTTGCCGATTGGACACAATTAAAAGTTCATCGAGTGCTAATGATTATCCGATTAATAGATCAACAACTCTTGCATTGTTCCGTGTAACTTTTAGCGCATTGCCATAAACTTTCTATTGAACATTCTTTGATTTTTCTTTTTCTTTGACTTTTCTTCATTTTCATGCATTGCCAACGGTCCATTGTTATAGACAAAGTTTTCTCGTTCCTGTCAAAAGACGAAGTTGAAAAGCTCAAACAAGAGGAGGAGCGTAAAATTGCAACATTACGCGGTGATAAGAATAAATCGCGATTATTGGATGATGCCAATAGAAGACGGCGTCAACAAGACAACACAAATGACAACAACCAAAAGGCAGTGCAGCAGGATGTCGAAGACATCCATGATGATGATGATGATGATGATGATGACGACGAAGAAACTGAATATGATAATGGGGATGCAGTTGATATGCACCGTCGTCACCAGCGGCATTATGCAAATAATGGTAATGACAAGCGGAATACCCTGCGCGAATGCAGTGATGACGATGATGATGATGATGAGCATGACGACAATGAGGATCCTGATGACGATGACAATGATGCGGAAGACATAAGGTAAGTGCATTTTTTGTGTCATATAACCTTTTGCGTTGATAACAATGACAAATTGTTGGTTAAACCCAATGTGTGTTACATTTTTTACTTTGATGCAATCTGAGAAAATATCTTTCGAAATATATATAATTTTTTGGTTTTTGGTGAAAGTAATTTTTCGTTTGGGCTAAAGTTTACTAAAAACAAAAAAAAAAACACTTATCCTCCTACTCACTCACTCACTACACTCTCACATGTATTCATTGTGCACCTAATTGCATTTGTGTGCAATTTTACATACACTCACACTTATACACCCTCTTTACACTATATACCCCAATACTTGCTTTGTGTTTGAAATATCCCTTTTCACTCCCTCACTCACTCACACATTGGCTTTGTTTTACTGCCTTTTAGGGCCTGTAGTAGCTTCTTTTGTGAAATTTATCAAATTACACTGGGGCTTGTGAGCTATAATTAAATTCCTACTTTGAGTTATGTTGGAAGAAATGGAATATTTTGATAATTTGTTTAGCATACAACATAGCAGGAGTTTTTAAACCGCCCCCAAAAAAAGATTTGTTTGCAATTACCCTAAATGAAAAAAAAAAATTTAAAAAAAATTTTAATATTTTTAATACAAATAAAGGTTGATTTTTTTACCCTCCACCATGGAATGGGGTTGTACTTATTTCTTCATTCCGTTTGTAACACTACTGTAATTGATATGAGCCTTAACAAAGTATTCTTGACCATCGTCACATTCGATTTGGTAATGTCGGTCCGTCTGTCCATCTGTCTGTCGAAAGCACTTTAACTTTCGAAGGAGTAAAGCTAGGCGCTTAAAATTTTGCACAAATGATTCCTATTAGTATATGGCCCGATATTGTATATGACCCGGTATTGTATGTGGCACGGTATTGTATATGGTCCCTAAAGGACCACATACAAGCACAAGATAACTCTAGTGCTCAATTCTTATCCTATTTGGCTGAAATTTACAATGAGCTGTTTGTTTTTTTTTACTTCAAATAACTGACCCAAGAGTGGTCTAACTCGGTTCATAACCTGATATAACTGCCATATAAACCGATCTCGGATCTTAACTTCTTGAGACTTAAGAGGGTGCAATTTTTATCCAATGTGATTGAATTCTTGCAAGAAGTGATTTGTTATCACTTCCGACAACTGTTTCAAGAATGATCCTAATCGGTTCTTAACCTGACATAGGTGCCCTATAAATCGATCTCAGATCGTAACTTCTTCAGCCTCCACCCGATGGCTGAAATTTTGCACGTCATGTTTTGCTATGGCGTTCAACGGCCGTGTCAAGTATGACCCACATAGGTTTATAACCTAATATAGCTCTCATACAGGGTGCGCCAGAGAAACCTACTTATTTGAAAAAACTCACTAGCGGTGAGTTGGTGAGGGGAGGGAGTCGGGCGCATCCGGAGGGGGAAGTCCCCAATTTTGTTTCTCTCCCCAATCAGTTGCCATCATGCTCTGGTCTAGAGAGCAGCGGGCATTCGCCGACGAGATCTTCTAACGTTCGTTAACTTGTAGCCAAGCAACGTGGCTTTGGCGCTCGCTTTAAAATTTCTCCTCACAAACTCGTTCCCGGTCGTAATTCGATTCTTTCGCGGGTTAACTCATTACGGGAGTGTGGAAGTGTCGCTAAACCCATAAATGGACTTTAATGGACCATCAGAACTTTGGAAAATGTCGAAAGAGTGAGACAGTCAGTTGTGCGTTCTCCCCGGTATTTGGCTCGCAAAAACGCAGCTGCTATTGGAATTTCTGACACCACTGTTCGAGGAATTCTCCATCAAGACCTTAAATTTCATCCCTTTAAATGGGATGTTGTGCAAAAAATAACTGAACGCGATTTTGTTGCCCGTCAAAATGCATGTGAAATGCTGATTGACAACCTGCCTGAAGACGCGGTAGTTTTTTCCAGTGGTGTTAAAACTAACCATTCCTTAGGTAAAAATTTGAACCACTTTTTCGAGCATTTCAGCCTGTATTCCACGAAAAGCACATTTTATGTTATACTCTTAGGCTTCAATCGTGCTTGGCTTGTCCACATAGACCAATGACTGCTCGCATCTCACAAGAAATATTGAAGAGGCCTCAAGTCACTTGATTTTGGCGGCCAACACACGGCCATTTTTGCCATTTCACTAAACTCATCCTACAATATGTCGATTGTTTCACGAGCTGTGTGGCATGTGGCACCATCTTGTTGAAATCACATAATCCAAATCCACTCATCTGGTATCATGTCTAGATAATGTTCGTCGTTGACGGTGATGTTTCTTCCACGGTCGTCTTTGAAGAAAAATAGACAGATAATGCCACCAGCCCATAAAAGACACAACCAAACTGTCGTTCTTTTTATACCCATCACATGTAACTTATCGAAATATCCATTTCCGATGGTACAAAGTGTATATATTTCGGATCGTTGTAAAATTCTAAGCCGATTTAACGATGTCCGTGTGTCTGTCCGAGTCGCTCAGTAGTAATCAGGCTAGTTGAAATTTTGCGCACACTCGTATTTCTTCTATATTGCAGGACACCTTACAAGTGTAGCCAGCATCAGTGAAGGGATAACCCCCGCTGAAAATTTTTCTGATGTCCACGGCTGGGTTTGAACCCAGGCGTTCGCCGTCATAGACGGACATGCTAACCTCTGCGCCAAGGTAGCCTCCTGCCTCCTTAAGCCTATAACAAGAGCATTTATTACCCGATTTCTCTGAAATATGACACAGTGACTTTTCTTAGGCCAGACGATATCCGAACCGAAAATGGTCTAGATCGGAACATATTTGGATATAGCTGCCATATAGACCGATCTGCCGATTTTGGGTCTTAGGCCTACAACAGGCGCATTTATTACTCGAATGCGCTAAAATTTGACATAGTGAGATTTATGAAGGCTCCCAACATCTGTCTCGAATATGGTCCAGATCGGGCTATAATTGGATGTTGCTGCCATAGAGAATGATCTAGAACCAATCCCATGGCAACCGGTTGTACGTACCGGAATGACCCGATGAAGTCCTTCATTGGCAAGGGCTGCCGCCTCAATGTACAACACACTGCTACAGCAACAACAACAACGATCTACGGATTTAGGGTCTAAAGACCATAAAAGACGCATTTATTGTCTGATTTTGCTGCAATTTTAGACAGTAATTTGCACGAGGGGCCTCGACATCCGACTCGAATATGTATGAAGACTCCCAACATCTGGCCTGAATATAGTCCAAATCGAAAGATGTAGCTGCCATAGAGACCGATGTTCAGGTTTATGGTCTAAGGACCATAAAAGGCGCATTTATTCTCCGATTTTGCTGAAATTTGAGTCAAAACTCGATTTAAGGCTTTGGACTCATAAAAGGCGCATTTATTGTCCGATTTAGCCAAAATTTGAAACATTGAGTTGTGTAAGGCCCTTCGATATCCTTATTCAATTTGATCCAGATCGATCCCGATTTGAATATAGGTACCATATAGACCGATTCGCCGATTTAGGGTTTTAAGTCCATAAAAGCCACAATTATTATCCGATTTTGCTGAAATTTGGAACAGTGAGTTGTGTTAGGCCCTTCGACATCTTTCTTTAATTTGGCCCAGATCGGTTCAGTTTTGGATATAGCTGCCATATAGACCGATTTTCCGATGTAGGGTCTTAAGCCCATAAAAGCCACATTTATTATCCAAATTTGCTGAAATTTGGGACAGTGAGTTATGTTAGGCCCTTCGACATCTTTTGGCCCAGATCGGTCCAGTTTTGCATATAGCTGCCATATAGGCCGATATCTCGATTTAAGGTCTTTGACCCACAAATGGCGCATTTATTATCCGATTTCGCTGAAATTTGACACAGTGACTAATATATGGTCAGATGAGTCTATATTTGGATATAGTCGCCATAAAGACCAATATTTTGTTCTACAAGATTGAGCAGTGACTTTTATTTATTAGGCCGCCCAATGTCCATGCCGAACTTGGTCCAAATCGGACCATATTTCAATATAGCTGCTACCGGATTATGACGAAAGGTGATTTACATATATACCCGCGGTGGTGGGTATCCAAAGTTTGAGCGGCTTTTTATAGCCTCCACCACACAGTGGGCCAAATGGCAAAAAAATTGGAAATAAGTCTACAACTTTTTATCTGTTGATTTTAGCCATACAAAATGTTCTAGACATTTGTAGAGGAGGACATAGGCTTTCAGAAAAGTGCTGTTGTTGGTCCATATCTTTAATACAGGGTGAGCTACAGGGTGTCAAAGTTGACCACTTTTGACTTCTCCAAGCTTCTGGGGGCCATAACTTTTGATCTACTCAACCGATTTACATGATTTAGGACTCTAGAGAAAGAGCTTGACAAGATCTAAAAAACTTATGCATAAAGTACCATGCCATCGTGTACTGTTAAGGAGTTATGAATTGTTTAATTTTAAAATATGAAAATTTGGCCTTGGTTTTTTTCAGTGTTTTTTAAATAACTCCGTCAATTTTAAAGCTATAAACTTCATACTTCACACAAATTATGCCAGCATATGTGTGCATAAAATACAAAAGGAATCACGTGAATATCTTTGGCGGTTTAAAAATGGCATCGTTTTCAATATGAAAAATATTTTTTTTGTCAAAAAATTGCAAAATTTTTCAAAAAAGATACTCCCATTTCCTTTAAGTTTTCGCAAACTTTGGCCGTCAAAGCATTATCATTTCTTTCCATTTTCACAAAGTCGAGGTATTAAGAAAAGTTTTAAGTGCTAATTTGGCTAATTTCGATATCAAACAACACCGTTATCTTAAGACCAAAATGGCCAATTTTTTTACTAAACTTCAAAAGTTTCTCACTGGAAAAAAAGTTCCACGGGTATTTTTTCGCTTTTTTTGAACTTAAATGAAAGCTTAAAATGTTCCCAACATTTTAAGGTATGTCTCGCCATATCCTAGCCATAAATGAGATCGTAGCGATCAAAATACTGAAAAAAGTCAATTTTCAAGTAGTGCTATATTCATTGCTAAAAAACAAGTATTACGTCACATTTTATTGCAAAGATGTTAAATAAACTTTTATTTGGTAACACTTCTTCTACAAAACACAAAAAGAATCATGGAAATATCTCTATTCTATTCCATTTTATGGAACCGGCAATAAAAAAGTCAATTTTTCAAAAAAGTCGAATTTCCCAAATTTTGTTTTTGTTGTCCTAATTGCACATGACACACTATAGCCATATTTACGCAACATACCTTATCGTAAAGGAAATTTTCATACCTTTCCAACAATGTATAAAACATTTCTCAACTCGGATTCTATCTACTCTAAAATTCATTTACACTTCATTAAACTCTATATAAAAATGTCTATTTGTGAAATGGAACCTTATATGGGGCCTACACTAAAACATTGATAGATTTGCCCAGGGTTTACAATACAAATGTGTTAGAATAAAAAAAGGTCTCCTGCCAAAGTTTAAAAAAATTGGAATAAAAATATGTGTTTTAGAGCGAAAACACTTCGCATCGGCGTGCGTTTGTATAGTACCTACATCTATTTTTAATGTAAGCTGATGATTTTTGAATAAAAAGTAACCTAGAAATATACCTGCATATATATATATATTTGTGTTAAGATTTGATGCAGACAAATGTTACCTGTTTCGCTATGTCGAATTCCCAGGAAATCCACCGTATCAATGAATGTGAAAAAACCTACCCATAAAAAATTCATTGTCATTTTTTTTAACCAAATTCGAGTCCAGGTAAATAATTATAGAAGAGTAAGTAAAAAGAGGCACTTTGGACCCCTTTTTACGATTGCGTCTGATACCTGAAATGGGTCATTAATTGTGAATATATTGCATAAATATTTGAACAAAATCCAAATTTTCTTCATTATATTTTGTAGAGGCGTAAAGGACATTTATAAGTTATGGAAGTCATACTGAAGTATTCCACTCTTTCGAAAATTGTATGGGACATCAAAAATGATTCCAAATCATACACGGAGTCATTTAAGGAACTTGTTTACACTTTGGACCACATATATGGAATAAGGCTAAATAAAGACGCTTTAGACAAACTTGAAAAATTCTACAAATCATTTGAGAGAAGGTTGCCAGAATGTTCATTCGCAAAAATCAAGTTTTTCAAAATGTATGAGAAGTGGCTGAAATCGGATCTACTTATTGAAATTAAACCGCTGATTCCCGGCCGGCCTAGCAAAGCATACGACGAAGTTACGGAGAAAACCAAAAAGAAAAAACAAGAGGAACTATTGGCGGCACATCCGCCAAATTTAATAAAAGATACGTTCAAAACAGCATTGTTAAAAACACAACCAAAAAATGTTGGACGAATTGTCGATGTTTTACCATTAGCATCTCCGAAAAGGGTAAAGAGAATGGTAGAAAGTATTCCAACTCCAAAATCGACTACAGAATTCACGGAGGAAGATGCACTGGCCCTGATTTTGAACCTAGGCCTCTCAAGAAACAAATACTCAACAATGAGGAAGGCTCTTCGTGAAAAAGGATGGGGTTGTTTACCCTCAAAACATAAATTGTACAACACCAGGACGAAAATGGTGCCATCAAATATATACGTGGACGAATTAAAAGCAAGAGTGAAACTTGCTGATCTTGTTGAAAATACAGCTGTTAGAATTATTTCTAATTTTACTGAAGAACAGTTGAACACACGCACGCCGATGCGAAGTGTTTTCGCTCTAAAACACATATTTTTATTCCAATTTTTTTAAACTTTGGCAGGAGACCTTTTTTTATTCTAACACATTTGTATTGTAAACCCTGGGCAAATCTATCAATGTTTTAGTGTAGGCCCCATATAAGGTTCCATTTCACAAATAGACATTTTTATATAGAGTTTAATGAAGTGTAAATGAATTTTAGAGTAGATAGAATCCGAGTTGAGAAATGTTTTATACATTGTTGGAAAGGTATGAAAATTTCCTTTACGATAAGGTATGTTGCGTAAATATGGCTATAGTGTGTCATGTGCAATTAGGACAACAAAAACAAAATTTGGGAAATTCGACTTTTTTGAAAAATTGACTTTTTTATTGCCGGTTCCATAAAATGGAATAGAATAGAGATATTTCCATGATTCTTTTTGTGTTTTGTAGAAGAAGTGTTACCAAATAAAAGTTTATTTAACATCTTTGCAATAAAATGTGACGTAATACTTGTTTTTTAGCAATGAATATAGCACTACTTGAAAATTGACTTTTTTCAGTATTTTGATCGCTACGATCTCATTTATGGCTAGGATATGGCGAGACATACCTTAAAATGTTGGGAACATTTTAAGCTTTCATTTAAGTTCAAAAAAAGCGAAAAAATCCCCGTGGAACTTTTTTTCCAGTGAGAAACTTTTGAAGTTTAGTAAAAAAATTGGCCATTTTGGTCTTAAGATAACGGTGTTGTTTGATATCGAAATTAGCCAAATTAGCACTTAAAACTTTTCTTAATACCTCGACTTTGTGAAAATGGAAAGAAATGATAATGCTTTGACGGCCAAAGTTTGCGAAAACTTAAAGGAAATGGGAGTATCTTTTTTGAAAAATTTTGCAATTTTTTGACAAAAAAAATATTTTTCATATTGAAAACGATGCCATTTTTAAACCGCCAAAGATATTCACGTGATTCCTTTTGTATTTTATGCACACATATGCTGGCATAATTTGTGTGAAGTATGAAGTTTATAGCTTTAAAATTGACGGAGTTATTTAAAAAACACTGAAAAAAACCAAGGCCAAATTTTCATATTTTAAAATTAAACAATTCATAACTCCTTAACAGTACACGATGGCATGGTACTTTATGCATAAGTTTTTTAGATCTTGTCAAGCTCTTTCTCTAGAGTCCTAAATCATGTAAATCGGTTGAGTAGATCAAAAGTTATGGCCCCCAGAAGCTTGGAGAAGTCAAAAGTGGTCAACTTTGACACCCTGTAGCTCACCCTGTATTAAAGATATGGACCAACAACAGCACTTTTCTGAAAGCCTATGTCCTCCTCTACAAATGTCTAGAACATTTTGTATGGCTAAAATCAACAGATAAAAAGTTGTAGACTTATTTCCAATTTTTTTGCCATTTGGCCCACTGTGCACCATAGGATGGGGGTATACTACAATAATTTCGTAACTTTCGAAGGAATAAAGCTAGTCGCTTGAAATTCTGCACAAATACTTCTTATTAGTATAGGTCACTTGATATTGTAAATGGGCCATATCGGTCCATGTTTTGATATAGCTGCCATATAAACCGATCAGGAATCTTGACTTCTAAAGCCACTAGAGGGCGCAATTTTTATCCGATTTGGCTGAAATATTCCATGATGGGTTTGGTTACGACTTCTAACAATTGTGCTAAGTATTGTTCAAATCGGTCTATAACCAGATATAGCTGCCATATAAACCGATCTGGGGTCTTGACTTCTTGGGCCTCTAGAGGGCGCAATTCCTATCCGATTTCGCTCAAATTTTGCACGACGTGTTTTGGTATAACAACTAATCCATGATGAAGGTTACATAAGATTCGGCCCGGCCGAACTTAGTACGCTTTTACTTGTTACTTTTTGATTTTTAAAAACTAAAAATTTGGTTTAAAAACCCCGTATTTTATTTAAATTAAAGTTAAGGGGCAAAATTACTGCAACCGCTAAACTTAGCCAACCCTTAGATATTCTTCTTACAAAATATGATAACAATAAAGTTACAATTTCGATTTGTTTGTTTGTTACAATCTTCAATATTTGGGTATTTCGTTTCGTTCATGGAAAACCCCCAGTTAATTTGATAAAACCCAATACCTGCAACGCCCACCTGGTGTTTGTATACATAATGTTTTTTTTTTTTTATTTTACCTTAATTTCTCCCCCAACAATTTGCAAGTTGTAAGGTCTGGCTTATCACATTTCAACCAAAATATTTTGTTTTTGCTTATGGTCTTAAGGATGATAGTACATAGTATACTGAATAGCATTCGCCCCCTTTGGTTTTATGTGTAAAATTTATCTGATGCTTGGAAAATATTTTATGTTCTGCTTGTGACATATTTTGCAAGCCGATATTAACGAGTAATTAGAAGAAATACTAAGAACAGGACACAATAACAATAACAACAACAACTACCATAACATCCACTACAGCAACAACCTATTGCGAAAGAATTACAGTTTGATAAGGATATGGCTTGTTTTTGGTTTTTTGGCTGTTAATGAAAGTTTGGCTTAACAGTAACTTCTTTAAAACCCCCTTATCTTTTTGTTTTGGCTTATTGTTAAACTTCCCCATGGCCTCTTTGATTTATATCAATTGTTTTTTTTTTATTATTTGGGCAAGGACCATATAGAATATCCTTCACTATTAAGTTTCCTGTGTATACATACTGCTGCTGTTGCTTTTAAAAATTTATTTCAAAATATGATAAAAAGCAAAAAGTTTATGGTTTTTTGGTTAAAGGTATCACGTCTTGTCTTTCCTTTTTTTATTCCTCTCGTTTTCTTCTCTTTCTCTCATAAATGTATTTCACCTAAATCATGCTTACCTCCACTGCAACCGACATCACCACAATCACCATTTTTGCTATCAATGCCACTGTCATTGCCTTCTCACCGAAAATTAAAAAAAAAACGCAAACCTGAATATTATTTTTCCACCATGAAAATCTGCTTTCTTTTTATGTATTTTGTGTACGCCTCAAAAAGGAATTTAGAGGAAGTTCTCATCATTATTGAAATGTAGTTTAGCATAACCAAGTTGTTTTTTCTTTCATTCGTTTCGTTTCGTTCCTTTGGTGATGATCATCAAAGCGCAAACTAGACCTTTAACTCAAAGTGTTCGCTTTTACAATGGCATTTGAACAAAAACACTCATTCGTATTTCTTTTTATTATAAAACTAAGTTTAGTTGTAGCCTAATTAATGGTATACGAATTCAATGAATTTTATAAGTAAGTATTATTAAAAGTTTTTCTACAATGTTACAACATCACAAAAAAAAAAAAAAAAAATAGTGAACTATAGTGATATCCTTATTTTGAAATAAAAATTAAATATAAAAATTTATTTATATAGTTGCAGTTTTCACTAAATTGTATTCCATTACGAGTTCCGCACTTGTTGTTGAAAACTATTTTAAATGATTATGCTTAGAGCGGAAAAATATGTTTTTCGCATAGTTCTGTATTAGCGTTCGAGATCTTGTCTTGTTGGTGGGCATTTACCACAGGGATAACCACCAAACCATTTGTTTGCCATTACTATTCTTCGCCTCATTCAAAACTGGAATCATTCGTTTCAGCAGATAAAGTTGCTGACTATCTCAAAGTTGTGGTTCCAAACTTCCTTCATTTCCTCAATCTGGTATGGTGTGCAAGACGTTGTTGGACTTGATACCATCCAATTTGTCTTATCTCCATTTACTAACAGACCCTCTTTCACTGATCCTCTTACGATTGTTTCGAAGGCTGCTGATTGATGTCATCGACATAAACCATATCTATTCAGATCTGCATCTCGTATAATCTTCTCCAGCAGAATATGAAAGAGATCATACGCTAGGCTGCCTCCCTGTCTGAAACCTCAAGTGGTACTGAACGGTTCAGAGAAGTTCTTTCCCATTTTACCTCAGGAACGTGTATCAGCAAGCGTCATCCTACAGACTCTTATTCATTTTGCAGGGATACCAAACTCACTTGACACACCTTTAAACGTATAGAACTGTCGAAAGCGAATTTGTAGTCAACGCAGAGATGGTAAGATTTGATCTGTTCTTTTCGAGTATTTTCCAGGATTTGGTGCACTGTGAATATCTGGTCTATGGTGGATTTCTAGGGCTCAATTATCTCATTGACTTCAGTTGTTAATCTTTCACACTGTACGCTCGATAGTATCTTGTATGCGTTGGGGAGAAGATTTATTATTCCTCTGTAGTTGGCACATGCCATCTTGTCTCCTTTTTTTGTGTACGGGACATAGTTTGCTGAGGTTCCATCGGGTATTCGGTTTTCTAGCCAAATTGCGCAGATGAGCTGATGCATAGGCCTTTTCAGTTTGGAAATAGTTCAATGGGCAACCAATCGGCTCCTGCTGCTTTGTTGTTCTTCAGTTGGATCCTGCTTCATGGACCTCATTCTGAATAGGAGGTGAATATCAGGAATTCTTTCTGCGATATACTCTTCGCCGCCATCATTGGATACTAGCAGCTGGGTAAAATGTTCTGCCACGCTGTCCTTGTCAGTTACCAGATTTCCTTCTTTGTCTGTACAATAGGAAGTGCGTGCACCAAAGCCAGCGATTTGATGTTTGGTAAAATTTCCAGACTTTATTTCGACTCCTGTTTATTTTAAGTAGCTTACTCTCATGTCTTTCCAATTCCTTTATTTTTCCACAGAATAATAGACGTGTTTCATCTTTCCTATTCTCCCGATGCCTTTCCTTCATCTTGCGCTTTGCAGGGTTGCTCTGTATGCCGTATGCTTGGCTTCAGTAGCATTTCGACACTCTTGGTCGTACTATTGGACATGCATCTGATACCCAAGCACGGATTTTGAGGCATTTTTCATGGAGTGGGCAATGGTGGTTTGCCACTACGCCGTTACATCATCGGAACAAGGAGTGCTGTCATTCACTGTTCCGAAAAAAGACCTCAATAAGTTGCATATTCATCAAAGCCTTCAAGTCCGCCTGTTGTGTGCATCTCAAAGCTCCAATGATTCCAACACCAAGTTCTTTTTGCAACTTCTCGATCGAATTCCATGGATTGTGTTTTCTTATGCAAACCTTTACACTATACCAGCGGTCTATACGCGGTACACAGCCTTTAAATTGTCATCGAGTCAACTCCCTACTGAACACACACTTTCAGGAGTAGAGGGCACCCAGTTCTTTCAGCCATCTGTCCTTCGTATTCCTCTTCCAGGTCAGTTTCAAATTGACGACTAGCCCTCTTTACGCCTCTTTCAACAGCTGCTTAGAGGTTCCATCCAAAGACGAGATTCCAAAATATTTTACCTTTTTTCTCTGAGTGAAGAGGGTCAGTTTCGTCTTCCTTGGTTTAATCCTCAAACCATTTATCGTAACCCTTCTCGATAGTCTAAAGTGAAAAATGTTTTCGTATTCCTCTTCTGTCCTTCTTCGTATTATTCTTCCAGGGCAGTTTAAAATCGAGGTCTGGACCTCTGTCCTTCTCTTTCGACATCTCTGGAACTGGGAATCCACAATATCTCTGTGTTAAGAGACCTAGTTTCGTCTTCCTTGGGTTAAACCTCAAACCATTTACAGTAGCCCTTCTCGATGATAGTCTCCTTAGTGACATTTCCATGATCATACTGATTGTCTACATCCTCATATACGATTAAACTCACTCCATCTCTGTTGAGATTCAATTGGACTTCGTTTATCACAAGGTTTCAGAGAATCGGAGGTGCTCCCCTTTTTGACGGCACTATTTCCGAAGTACGCGTTAATAATACTGCCACGATGCATTATCTGCCCCGCTCTAGATATATTTATTTTGACCGGGCGGAAACTATTGATTCTGGGCGGCAACTATTGATCTTATCTCCATGTTGTTAATGTTCCCCTGATATCCAGGAAAGATCTCATGATGTATTGCTTCAGTTAGAGAGACATCTGGACCTCTAGTACCATTGCTTCTCCGCCGTCTCCGCTGACCTACCCCTAAGGCGTGCTTGTGTTGAATTACTCCGGTGTCAGTATACCAGATACCGACCGGACCGACTGATACGGATCATGCTTATCATGAATATTGGATGTTACAACTAAACTGATCATTTTTAAATATCATCTACGTCGGATAAGCATTGCGTCTACGTCTATGTAGTCAAGGATTCAAAGGAGGTGGTGGGGGCCATTTCAAGCAAAGATGGAACAGTACAGTAATATACTTCTTGGATAACAAGATGTACAAGTCATCCATTAAATCGGTTGCATGGGTAGACGTTTCTGAGGCAATATGACCTTAAGAAATCCTCGACATGCAGTTTGTAATCCGCTCGCATTGACAAATATGCCAAAGGCATATTTCTTTCCTCACGAAAGCTGAACTAGTGCGGAACGAATTCTAATTAAAGCTCTTCCGAATTTCTGACACCATCTCTTCAATACTTATGCAAGTACGTGTAGAAGGCTGATATTACTCAAATGATCAGACGACTTGAAAAGAAGGATAACTCGGGAACTTTTGCATGTAGATGTAAAATAAAGACCCGAGTAAAATACGATATGGTCAGTCCAATTAACCGTAACCGTAGCTGAATTGAGATTACCAGTTGGGTATCGTGGGTTCGTTATATCACCACTGTATTTGGTCTGTTGTTACTGTTGTATCGTAATAGAATAACCTATTCTCTAGTAACGTCAGCAACATTTGTGGGTATCTTAACCTGGTAAAATATCTCTGCAATAGGTTCACCACTGTTTCTAACGCCGTGGCTCAAAGCTCAAAAGTAAATGTTAGTCCTGTAATACAATTAGTTTCTTGAAAAATTTCATCGTTGTCGACAGATGCTTCATTACAATAATGACATCTATTATTTAAGGTGTACAAAACTTTCTTTTATGCGAAATACGGAAAAGTTTTGGACGCTGAGCAAAAATTTTATTCAGAGAAAAATCTACGATTTGTTTAGAAAATGTGATACCAATTGCAAATATTCCCATGAACGCTCTATCGGGGAACACCAGGAAACTTTATTCATAGTATAGAGTGCTGGCATGCCGCAGAGCAATTCCTGGAGAAATTTTACATGGCTGATATACTACCACAATAAATTTTGGTTCTTGCCTACATACTTTAGAAACATTTACTGTTTTTTCAGCTAACTAAAACATTTTGAGTCTTTTTTTATCGTTCATTCCATAATTTTATTGTTAAATAATTCTTTGTTATTTGTTCACGCCATTGTCCCTCTGGATGTTAATAACAAATCAAGTTAAACTTTTCCTCTTTTGCCATTATTAATTCAATCAAATGTTTACATGCTGTAGTACAGCAAGAGCAACAATGAAAACATCAACGAAATATGACCGGCAATTTAGTGTCCATTTAAAGTTTTCCCCAACAAGCATTAAAATTTTAATTATATTATTGTCACTGAGCTCGGGTTTAATGGGCAAACAAATGGAACAGCAACAGCACAGGACCTTCAACAACATCATCATCACCAATCTCGTCGTCATCATTACCAGCGGCGAACATTAGCCAACAGGCTTAGTTTGAAATTCAATTTAACCCCCCCACCCCCAATCAGTTAAAGGAACTGGGGGAGTGCTACCAGCAACATATGGCTGGGGCTATATGACCCCAAAAACACACGTACGATATGTGTGTTATACCTTTGAATATGAATATTATTATTATTGTAATTACTTTAGTTGTGTGCTTTGTTTTTTCCTTGCTCTGTTGCTGACACCAATACCCATAACACACAATGGCCACACGCTGACGTTACTCATGTTAACACCGATGTTAGTTGTGTTGGTGAATGTTATGACCATGGCTATGTGGTGTTGGCTGTTACACTGGGCTGGTGTTACGGTGATCCTTTGGGCGACAACAACATCTGTTGCACAATTGGACAATTTCATTTGTGTAAAATATTAAATAATCTTGACTCACATTTGCTGGCATTTGTTTTTATTTATTTATCGTTCTCAGGGGTATGTTTGGAAAATTTATGTTTCACTACTGCTTTGACTACTACAGCAGCTACTGCTGGATGCCTGGTCAGACTGGCGAAACTTAAGTGCAAAAACTACACAGTAATAGGGTAGCTCCAAATGGGTGATAAGTGTTTTTTCTTTACAACTAATTTTGTTTGTAGCACCTCGCACACAGGGTACCAAAACTATAATTTTCTTTGGTAAGGGGTACCAAAACTATACTTTTCTTTGGTAAAGGGCACAATAAAAACCTTTCCCTTAGAAAGGGTACTAAACATAACCTTTATTTTGGAAAAGGGTACTAAAACTACATTTTCGTTGAAAAAGGGTACTAAAACTACCCTTTTTTGAGAAAGGGTACCAAAAACTACCCGTTTCTTTGCGAAATGGTACTAAAACTACCCTTTCCTTTGGAAAAGTGAACTCGAACTACCCTTGCCTTTAAGGAAGAATTATAAAACTACCCTTTCCTTTGGGAAATGCTATTAAAACTACACTTTCCTTTGTGAAGTGGTACTAAAACTATCCTCTACTTTGGAAAGGGGTTCTAAATCCACCCTTTCCTTTGGAAAAGGGTACAAACTACCCATTCCTTTGCGAAAGGGTACTAAAAAGGATACTAATAGTATCCTTTCCATTGGGAAAGAGTACCAATACTACCCTTTCCTTTGGGAAAGAGTACTAATACTACCCTTTTCTTTGGGAAAGGGTACTAAAACTACCCTTTCCTTTGGGTAAGGGTACTAAAACTACACTTTCCTTTGGAAAAGGGTATTAAAACAACCCTTTCTTTTAGGAAAGTACCTTTTCCCAAACGAAAGGGTAGTTTAAGTACCTTTTCCCAAAGAGAGGGTAGTTTTAGTACTTTTTCCCAAAGGAAGTGGTAGATTAATACCCTTTCTTTAGGGGAAAAAGTACTAAAACTACTCTTTTTTGGGATAGGGTACTGATACTAGCCTTACCTTAGGGCACAAGCACTAAAACAATCTTTTTTGAACACTACCCTTTCCTTTGGGAGAGGGTACTCAAACTACTCTTTCCTTTGGTAAAGGGTATTAAATTACCCTTTCTTTTGGTAAAAGGTACTTAAATTACCCTTTCTTTTGGTAAAAGGTACTTAAATTACCCTCTCTTTTGAGAAAGGGTTCTTAAGCTACCCTTCCCTTTGGGAAAGTGTACTAAAACTACCCTTTCCTTTGGGAAAGGGTACTAAAGCCTTCATTTCCTTTGGGAAAAATTACTTTAGCTACCCTTTCCTTTTGGAAAGGGAATTGAAGCTACCCTTTCCTTAGAGAAAGGGAAAGTGCATTAAACTACCCTTTCCTTTGAGAAAGGGTATTTAAATACCCTCTTTTTTGGGAGAGTACCAAAAAAACGACCTTTTCCTTTTGGAAATGGTACTCAAACTAGACATTCCTTTGGGAAAGGGTAGTAAAGCTATCCCCTCCTTTGAGAAAGGGTACCAAAACTACACTATTCTTTGGGAAAGGGTACTAAAACCACCCTTTCATTTGAGAAAGGATACTTAAGCTACCCTTTCTTTTGGTAAAGGGTACTAAAACTACCCTTTCCTTTAGGAAAGGGTACTAAAGCTACCCTCTCCTTTGGGAAAGTGTACAAAAACTACCCTTTCATTTGGGAAAGGGTACAAAATCTACCTTTTCTTTCAGGAAAAGGTATTAAAACTACCCTCTCTTTTGGGAAAGTATGCTTAAGCTTCCCTTTCTTTTGGTAACGGGTACTAAAACTACCCTTTCCTTTAGAAAAGGGTACTAAAACTACCCTCTCCTTTGAAAAAGTGTATAAAAACTACCCTTTCATTTGGGAAAGGGTATTAATACTACTCTTTTACTTGGGAAAGAGTACAAAATCTACCCTTTCCTTTAGGAAAAGGTATTAAAACTACCCTCTCTTTTGGGAAAGGATACTTGAGCTACCCTTTCTTTTGGTAATGGGTACTAAAACTACCCTTTCCTTTGGAAAAGGGTACTAAATCATTTTTCTTTCGGATAGGGTACTAAAACTACCACTTTCCTTTAGGAAAGGGTACTAAAACTACCCTTTCATTTGAAAAATGGTATTAATACTACCCTTTTACTTGGGAAAGGGTACAAAATCTTTCCTTTTGGAAAGGATACTAAAACTACCCTCTCCTTTGGGAAAGTGTACAAAAACTACCCTTTTACTTGAGAAAGGGTACAAAAACTACCCTTTTACTTGAGAAAGGGTACAAAAACTACCCTTTTCGTTTGGGAAAGGGTATTAATACTACCCTTTTACTTGGTAAAGGGTACAAAATCTACCCTTTCTTTTAGGAAAGGGTATTAAAACTACCCTTTCCTTTGGGAAATGATACTTAAGCTACCCTTTCTTTTGGTAAGTGGTACTAAAACTACCCTTTCCTTTGGAAAAGGGTACTAAATTATTTTTCTTTCGGAAAGGGTACAAAAACTACCCTTTCCATTGGGAAAGGTTACTTAAACTACCCCTTTCTTTAAGATTGGCACCTAAAGCTACACTTGCTGTTGGAAAAAAGTACTATAGCTAGCATTTCTTTTGGGAAAGGGTACTAAAGCTATCCTTTCCATAGGGAAAGGTTACTAAAGCTACCCCTTTTTGGAAAAAAGTACTTAAGCCTTAAAACCAAGCTTTCCTTTGGGAAAGGGCGTTCTAGTACCCTTCCTTTGGGAAAGGGGTACCAAAACTTCCCTTTTTAGTGAAAGTGTACTACAACTAACCCTTTTTGACCATGGCTACTAAAGCTACCCTTTCTTTTGGGAAATGGTACTAAAGCTGCCCATTCTTTTGGGAAAGGGGACTAAAGCTACCCTTCATTTTGGGAAAGGGTACTAAAGCTATTCTTTCTTTGCGAAAAAGTACTTTAACCACCCTTTTATTTTGTGAAAGGGTTCTAAAACAACCCATTTCTTCGGGAATGGCTACTAAAGCACCCTTTCGTTTGGGAAATGGTACTAAAACTACCATGCCTTTTGGGAAAGGGAACTAAAGCTACCCTTTCTTTTGGGAAAGGGTACTAAGGCTATCCTTCCTTTTGGGAAAGGGTACTAAAGCTACCATTTCTTTGGAAAAAAGTACTTAAGCCACCTTTTCCTTTTGGAGAGGTTATTAAAGCTACCCTTTCCTTCGGGAAAGTGTACTAAAACCACCCTCTCTTTTGGGAAAGGGTACTAAAGCTTTTATTTGGGAAAGGGTACTCAAACTACCCTTGCCTTTGGGAAGTACCCTTTCTACCCTTGCCTTTGGGATAGGGTACTTAAACTACCCTTTCCTTTGGGTGAGGGTACCTAAACTACCTTTTCCTTTGCGAGAGGGTACTAAAACTACCATATCCTTGTAGAAATGGTACTTAATTTAATCTTTCCTTTGGGAAAGGGTACTAAAACTGTTTTTTCCTTTTGAAAGCTACACTTTTCACACTTTTTTGTGGAAAAAATTTACTTAAACTTTCCTTTCCTTTGGGAAATGGTACTTAATCTACCTTTTACTTCGGGGAAGGATTACCAATTCTACCCTCCTTTTAGAAACGTACTACATCTAAATTTCTTTGGACAGTTGTATGTAAATGTTGTCCTATCTGAACCGCATATAATAGGGATGTCCTGTGACCCAAAACAACTTACTATTTAAAATTTGATTAAAATCGTTTTGTAAATGAACTTTTTCTGCACTGAAGGCCTTTAATCGGACAATCGATACATGACGGTTTCATACAAATTTGCTCTGATCTGGACCATATAGGGCAGGGATCTTGAAGGTTGTTATTTAACTCACTGCAACAAATTTCAGAAAAATAGGTTAATACGGCTTTTATGAGCTAAAGAATTCCATATTGCCCATTTTTTAGCTTAATCTGCCTATGGAAAAACATTAAAATAATTTAAATTTTTGTGTCCTTATTTGCAGAGTCAGTAGATTTTTGAAGACTGATAGATGGACAGGCATCCACACTTCCTATTATTGTTGTAATAAAGATTATGTCTATAAGCTTATAAATGTGGCTTGAATCTCCTTAAAGAATATTTGTATCCTTCAGAAAATCTCCATCATTCTTTTATTGCTCGGATTTGCCTTTCATGAGCCAAACTCTATACGAGCGTCTAAAATCCCAAAAAATTCCCCAAATCTCTCCAAGCTACAGCTGTCCATTAAAATGTTGTGCACCTTGTCCCACCCCACCCTAGTGTGGATTAATGTAATTTAAAAAATTGATCAATGACCACATACTGAAAAGAAAAATTAATTAATTATATTGTGGTTTGAATAAATTTAAATTCATTTAGAATCGATAGCACTAAACGCGTCCGGATGGCTACATGGCGAATGGTGTTTTAATGTAGAAGCTAATTTAAAACTTGTAACCTTCCCCTGCCATATGAAAGGAAATTAAGCTTAGCTCCGCTCCGCCTTGTATGCCATGAATGGTTTGTTGACGCTGCTTGTTCCACTGTTGATTTTTCCCATCTAACATCCTGTAGCAATTTGCCAGTGCTATCTCACTGGTGGTGCTGCTGCTATTGCTCCACCCGCTTAGGAAAATTCTTCCTGTTGTGAGTGTAGGAGGTGTAGGATGTTATTGAATGTCAAAGCTTGTTGGTTGTTCCTGCTGCTGCCACTGCTGTTGTTGTTTACTTTTTATCAAATGAAATGGAACACCACGGCCATGACAACCAACCAAAGCCACACCAAGGCAATTGAAGGACTAGAGCTGCGCCTTTCTCAGCACGGGCTGTGGTGCATTGGCTTTTGCGAGAAAGCTGTTGCTTGCTAGTCATGATGTCAGTGGCTTGGTGGCCTGCGGAAAATTGAATGTTATTCCTGTCGTTTTTTTGCTGTCGTTGTTATCTCTGCTTGCCGCCTACCAGGGCTAACTGGAGCCATGGTTTAAACAGCAACCGCCATAGAGCCAGTTGCGCTCGTGCCTCCTCTTCATTACATCCACAACATGCCACATCAAAAGAGGTAATTTTACGAGTTTCTCAACAACACCAACGCCAACATCTTGTGCTACGTCTATTCTTGGACCGCCACGCAAGCCATATCCTGAAACTTTTGATTCACCTCCATCTATTTATCCTTTCACACAAACAATCAATTTATGTTGTCCTTTCAATCTAGCCCCAACATCCACACCCATCGAGACATGCTCGTTTAAGAGTAGGGGAATTTGGGGATTTTTGCTGGCAGTCCGGTCGACCAAAGGTAATTGAGAAACATCATCCTTTGGCGTAAAGTTAGGGAATGATTAATCTCAGCCAGTGTGCTTGTTTTTCGTGTTTATGCTCTTCCTCTCTTCGACGAAAGAAGAAATTTAATTAATAGGAAAGATGAAGGCAAAGATCAGGTTGTTGTTGTTGTTTTTGGTTGTGCTTCCTTTCAAAACAGGTATTAAAAGTTTTTGTGTTCGTCAGAGTTTTAATTTGAAAATTGTTGCAAATGACACCCAATGGTGGTCAATGAAGGTGTGAACATTTGGAAGTTTATTTTTTGCCATCACACTCGTAGTTGGAATGGTAGCTTACTAAGAAAATTAAGGATATATGCTTGCAATTGAAACGAAAATTGGGGTATACCGATTCTTAGTTCAAGTCAAGAGTTTTTTTTTATGTGATTATGGGTATTCAATGATAATTTTTCATAATTTTCAAATTTGATATAAGGATATTCATTAGTGTTGTCAATATTTTTGTATGAAGTGCTTGCCTTTTCAGTTGGAGATACAAGTTACCCAGCGCGTAACTGTCTTATTGGAAGGAGAAAAGTTTACATTTACTGAAAGCATAAACACCCTTATAGCAATTTGAATACTCGAGAGCACATTCATGATGTTTTGTTGGCATATGATTTGAACCCAACGATGATAAAATACTTCTTGGGAACAGGAATCTCAATCAATTCTATAGCAAATATGGCCGTTTAAGAGAAAAACAAAAGAACTGACCACTGTTGGACTTGGATAAGAAACAGTACTGGAAGCGCCACAATCAAGTGCGTGCTGACAAGGTTCCGTGATATTAGGCGCCATGTAGAGGTCCCTGAAAAGGAATATAGTCTACTGCATGTACAACAGCGTGAATAGAACAATACTAAAATTTTGCACCCTTCCCCTACCCTAATTTTCAGAAAGCCAGATCTTGGTAATGGGTCGTGCGATTTAAACGAAATTTTGTGTGCTCTCAGATAGTACCCTAAAAATAAAAATTTGGTATCCAAATTTGGGATGGGGTACCTAGGGGGACCGCCCCACCCTAAAACCTACCAAATATATATTTAGACCAATCAGGACAATATGGGACTCAAATACAAGATATCTAGAATAAGAAAACGTATCTGACATCCATTTGTCGGACCAAGTGGTAGGGGGACCACCCCAAACCCCAAAACACCCCTAAATCGGACATATTTACCGACCATGGGACCAATATGGGACTCAAATGAAAGGTATTGGCAAGTAGAATACGAATCTGATATTCAAATGTGGGGCAGAACATGGCATTATGGGGCTCAAATAAAAGGTACATGAGAGTAGAATACGAATCTGATATTCAAAAGTGGGTCCAAGTGTTTAGAGGGCCGCCCCTCCTAAAACCGCCCCCCAAAGAGGACAAATTTACGACGATAGCAAATGGGTCTCAAATGAAAGGTCTTTGGGAGTAAATCTCGAATCTGTTGTTAATATTTGGGAAAAGTGTCTATGGGACCACCCCACCTCCAAAACACCACCCAAATAGGACTTATTTGTTGAACATTGCAAAATGGGGCTCAAATAAGAGGTTTTTTTTTATAGTATAACTCGAATCTGAGATATATTTTCAGAGCCAAGTCACTGAGTGGCCGCCCCATCCCCCAAAACCGGACATTTTCGGCGACTATGAAAGGTATTTGGGAGTAGACCACGAATGTGATTTCAACATTCGGGACCAACTGTCTAAGGGACATCCCACCCCGATAAAAACCTCCAAATAGTACGCATTTGCTCACCAAAGTTTTTGGGGCATATATCCCAAACCGGACATATTTGCTGAATTTTCCAATAAGGAGTTCAAATAAAATGTATTTGAGATTAGAAAACAAATTTGATATCCAATTTTGAGGCCAATGGCAATATGGGGTTCAAATAAATGATATTTGAAAGTAGAGCACGATGCTGATTTATTTTCAGGGCTAAGTGTTCGGCGAACCGCACTGCTCCATAAATCGGACATATTTACCGACCATTTCAATGTGGGGCTCAAATGAAAGGTAATAGAGAGTAGAGCACAAAATTGATACCCCCTTTTGCAAAACACCCACAAACAGCAAGTATTTACTATGGGGCTCAAACAAAGGTATTTGGGGGTAGAAAACGAATCTGAGATCCAAATGTGGGACTATGTATTTGGTGCACCGTTGTTTGGGAGTACGCCCCAAAGCTGCCCCTAAACTAAACTTCCGATTATTGCAATATGTCGCTCAGATGAAGGGTATTTGGGAGTTAATAACGAATATGATATCTATTTTCAGGGCAAAATGCCGGTGGCCGCCCCAGCCCCAAAACACCCTCCAAACGGTTCATACTTACCGACCATGACAAAATGGGGTTCACATTATATGGATTTGGGAGTGCAGCACGAATTTGAATATGGATATTTGAGTCGAAATGTCTGAGTGCCATCCCTTCCCTACAAAGCACTTCCGCACTGCGATTGGTTAGAATTTTTTTTTGCGCTCTCACAGTCAAAACTAATCATGGTTTCTATTGTTGGGGTCGGGTGCCTCAGGGCCGTCCAAAACCCGCCAAATGGATATATAGACCAATCACGACAATATAGGGCTCAAAGAAAAGGCGCTTGAGAAAAAAAAAACGAATTTGATATCCAATTGAAGAGCCATGTATTCATGGAACTGAAACCCCACCCGAAAACGCCTCCCTATTATATAAATGCTATTTGATGTTTAAATTGATTGATTTTCGGGAAATTGATACTCATTTTCGGGACAAAGTCCCTGGGGTCCATCCCATCCTCAAACAGAACATTTTATGTCAATCTAGCCATGTCCGTCCGTCTATCTGTCGAAGGCGTAAAGCTAGCCGCTTGACATTTTGGACAAATACTTCTTATAAGTGTAGATCGGTTGGAATTATAAATGGGCCATATTGATCAAAGTTTTGATATAGCTGCCATATAAACCGATCTTAGGTCGTGACTTCTTGAACCTCTAGAGGGCGCAATTCTAATCCGATTGGAATGAAATTTTGCACCAAGTATTTTGTTATGATGTGCAACAACTGTGCCAAGTATGGTTTAAATCGGTCCATAACCTGATATAGCTGTCATATAAACCGATCTGGGGACTTGACTTCTTGAGCCTCTAGAGTGCGCAATTCTTATCCGATTGGAATGAAATTTTGCACGACGTGTTTTGTTATGATATCCAACAACTGCGCAAAGTATGGTTCAAATCGGTTCATAATCTGATATAGCTGCCATATAAACTGATCTGGGATCTTGACTTCTTGAGCCTCTAGAGTGCGCAATTCTTATCCGATTGGAATGAAATTTTGCACGACGTGTTTTGTTATGATATCCAACAACTGCGCAAAGTATGGTTCAAATCGGTTCATAATCTGATATAGCTGTCATATAAACCGATCTGGGGACTTGACTTCTTGAGCCTGTAGAGGTCGCAATTCTTATCCGATTTGCCTGAAATTTTGTACGACGGATCCTCTCATGACCAACAACATGTGTGTTTATTATGGTCTGAATCAGTCTATTGCCTGATACAGCTCCCATATAAATCGATCTCTCTATTTTAGTTCTTGAGCCCCTAAAGGGCGCAATTCTTATTCGAATTGGCTGACATTTTACACAGGTCTCCAAAATATAATTTAAGAAAAGTATTTGAAAGTGGAGTGAAATTTTACCCAGGAACCGAGAAGGAGCACACTTCACAATTAAAGCTTTTCGATTCAAGTTTAAACTCAATGTTAAAGGACTTTTTTTTGTATCCGAGTCCGAACGGCGTGCCGCAGTGCGACTTTTTTTGGGGAGAATTTTTTACATGACCACGCATAGCAAATGTTGCCAGCATTAGGAGGGGATCATCACCGCTTTAAATTTTGTCTGATATTATCGCCAAAATTTGAACGCAGCCGTTCAGCGTTGCAGGTGGACATAGGCTACAGTGGCACGAATTCGATATCCTCATTCAGGGCGAAGTGTCCCCACCCGAAAACAGATATTGGATAGTTAAAGAAGTTCTTCAAACCGGTATAAAAATTTTGTGTTTAAAAATAACTTCCGACAATTTATTCTAATGAGAACTAAATTTTCCAGCAATACCTAACCAATGGTTTCATACCATTTAACTATTTCATCATGCTATTCGAGCTATTTGTTTTCAACCCACACACAAAGAGAAGAAAATCTAAATATTGAAAAGGGGCTCTTTTCCTGTTCTTTTTTTTTCTTCAAAAGACAGTGCCTAAATAATGAACTGTCAGTTCATAAAGAAGCAACTTTACGGACGACAAATATTGCTCTTAATGGAAAAATAAAGAAAAATAAATTATGGCCAACACACACAGAAACGACCGTTGGGTGGCAGGCAATACAATTTCAATGGGGAACGGCATTTAAAAGCCTGACAAAGCGGGGCAGAGAGAGAGAGCTAAAAACAAATCCATAACAACAGCATTCAACCCCGGGCAAAAGGGCAAACTGTGGGCGATAATGTCTACTAGAGCTGCACACAAAAGGTCTTCTCCAGGGAGCCCAAACACAAAGAGACAAAGCAGATGACAACAAGCAGACCAAATGTTTGTTTTCGTAGCCACAATTCAGTTGGGGTTTAGCCCTGGACTCTATACTCAAAAATCCAGCCATTGTCGCCAGCATCTATGTTGTCGGCGGTGGTAGCTAAGTCTAATTTGACGGCTGAGATTGCGCTCAGATTTAAATGCGAATCGAGATGAGCCAGTTCCAATAGGTGCCAGAGCCATTGTTTGGTGAGCTCTGTTTTTTTTATTATTTTCGTTATTAATGGAACTAAACGGCCTTGTTTGACACTACATTCCAAAGACTGAAAATTAATTTAGTTGTTTTGTTGTTGTTGCTGTTGTTGTGCTTTTTGGTTGTCGCCGTTGTGGACAAAGAAAAAAAACGTTATTTTCAAAAAAAACGAATAGGCAATAAGCCACAAAAAACAATAGCCAATACTTTGCGGCTTTGTCTTGTGTGGCCGGGGCATAAATTAGTCGAATGTGATATGAAATGAAAACGAAATGAAGACAATTTCGTCGTGAAGATCATTGCCATGGCTTCTACCATTGCAGACTAGCCACTCAGTCGCACGCAGACGCACTAAACAAGAAAAAATAACTAAAACCAAAACAAATTGGTAATTTAGAGAGAAAAAAAAAAATTGGTCACCAAAAATTAAAAAAAAACAGTTTTTTTTCGGGCTCATCTACCACTTCTTGTTTTTCTAACCATCTTTGTTTATTTAAAGACCACAATATGTAAATGAAGGCTTATGGAGACCATTTCGATTTTTTTTTTTGGTTCGGAACAATACCCACCATAATCGTTAGCGACCTTATGGCAAATGAGGGCGTTACTTAGTTAGTCAGTCGCTTCATTTGGTGAGGGACGGGTTCACTTTTTAGTTTTAGTGTTGCTGCTTTTAATTCCATTAATATTAATTAATTTATTTACAATCTTAGTTCTTTCCATATATTAATAAAAAAAATATTTTTGTTTTGGACCCTCCTCTATTCGCGGTCTGGGAAAACCCCTGTATAAATTTCAAAGGCCCATCAAAAATATATCAAACCAAAACTAAAGCAACACACACACACGTATTTTGTGCAGCCCAAAGCATATGTCGGGAATAAATATGGCATATCATATTTGCTGTTAAATACTTAAATGATTCGATTTCCATAAATGCCTATAAATATAAATTAAGTTGGCATGTTAGCCATGTCATGCTAAAGTGTTAACAAAATTGTAAAAATTATAGAAAGAAAAAAAGGCATTTTTTTTATTTGTCTATGGCTATGACGGTTATAAACGTAGCGCTTTGTTATAAATTAACAAAAATGAATTTATAATTAATTATGTTTGGTTATGCCAACATACATATTTATGGAGAGATACATACTTGTATACAAAAAAAAATATAATCTTGAAAAGTTGAAAAAAGTAGCAAAAAAGTAAATTTTTTCTTATAAAAACAAATTGTAGCAAATATATGAACAAAGTTTCCTTTGTTTTCCTTTAATGCTATGAAAAGATAAACTAAAATAAGTAGAACCGTGCCAAGTTCGGCCGGGCCGAATCTTATGTACCCTCCACCATGATTCGCGTTTGTCGAGTTCTTTTCCCGGCATCTTTTATTAGGCAAAAAAAGGATATAAGAAAAGATTTGCTCTTCCATCAAAGCGATATCAAGATATGGTCCGGTTTGCAACACAATAAAATTGTACGTTGGAGACCTGTGTAAAATGTCAGCCAATTCGAATAAGAATTGCGTCCTTTTTCGGCTCAAGAAGTAAAATAGAGAGATCGATTTATATGGGAGCTATATCAAAGTATACACCGATTCAGACCATAATAAACACATATGTTGATGGTCATGAGAGAATCCGTCGTACAAAATTTCAGGCTAATCGGATAATAATTGCGACCTCTAGAGGTTCAAGAAGTCAAGATCCCAGATCGGTTTATATGGCAGCTATATCAGGTTATGGACCGATTTGAACCTTATTTGACATAGTTGTTGAAAAAACGACTAATATACGTCATGCAAAAATTCATTCAAATCGGATAAGAATTGCGCACTCTAGAGGCTCAAGAAGTCAAGACCCAAGATCGGTTTAAATGGCAGCTATATAAAAACATGGACCGATATGGCCCATTTACAATACCAACCGACCTACACTAATAAGATGTATTTGTGCAAAATTTCAAGCGGCTAGCTTAACTCCTTCGGAAGTTAGCGTGCTTTTGACAGACAGACGGACGGACGGACATGGCTAGATCGACATGAAATGTCGCGACGATCAAGAATAGATATACTTTATAGGGTCTCAGACGAATATTTCGAGTAGTTACAAACAGAATGACGAAATTAATATACCCCCCATCCTATGGTGGACGGTATAAAAAGGCGCAGCGGAGCGGGCCCGGGTCAGCTAGTTTCATATAAATGTTGACCGTGACTGCGACACAAATGGTGTATCCGCTTAGTCCAATTTTGGCATACTCTTCCCAACATTTCGGTCGGTATCTCACGAATAAATGCTTCAATGTTGTCTTCCAATGCGTCAATTGAAGCGGGCTTGTCTGTATAGACAAGAGCTTTAACAGAGCCATACAAAATAGTAATGACGCTTACGTTCATATCCCGTCGTAAACATCATTAAAATGTTCAGCGGTGGTTATCCCCTTACTAGTGGTGGCCGCATAGCTACATTTGTGAGGTATGCTGCCATCTTAAAACTTCTCTAGTGGTGGTGTCGCTATGCGGCACGCCGTTCGGACTCGGCTGTAAAAAGGAGGCCCCTTATCATTGAGCTTAAACTTTATTCGGACTGGACTCGTTGATATGAGAGAAGTATCCCCTGTTCCATAGTACAATGTTTATGGGCAATTTAGTATTAGTATATTTAGTAGGCTATTTGTGGTGGTCATCCTTAGAAGTGAAGATAAAATGCTTTTGTACGGCGTTCTCTGCCTCACCCCCAACACTGAAAATGAGTATTCATTTGTATGCCAAAATTAGCTGATTTCATAATGGAAAACAGATGCTTGGGTGATAGGCAGTTATTCTTATGCCATGCAAACCACAAATTATCTACCTGTTCCTTATCATACAACCTTTACAGTCTCTTAGCGTGGTGTTCACCTTGATGTCGAAGCATCTGTAGAACATCGTATCTGCCTATGAGAGATGTTTTACTGCTGTGAATAGGAAACTTTTCAAATTGTTTTCTTCGCAAATACATCGTAAATATTATGAATAGAATCGCCTGATACGAGTATTGCCTTTTATATTTCGGGATTGGACAACCCTTGTGTTGCAATCTTCCAACTGACAGCTTTATCGTAAAGCTTGATATTTTTGAGATTATACGTACTCAGAACGTTTTGACATGCGAGCGCTATTTGTGTTGTTTACAGTTACTTTAAAGATTCATCTCGCCCAAAAAATGGTATTAAATCGTGAACATTTTCGTGCGATTATTTTTTTCAACTTTCGACGAGGATTAACTCAACAACAGAGCATCGATGAATTTAATTAAATTTTTGGCGATGAAACTCCATCAAGGATCAGTGTTTATCGATGGTATGGTGAATTCAACCGAGGTCGTAGTTCACTCCAAGACGAATTTCGTGAAGGTCGTCCAAAATCGGTTATTTTTCCAAAAACCATTGATGTTGTGCGCCAACTGATATTGCAAGATCCACATGTGTGAGATTGAGACAAACTAAGGCAATGTTGCATAAACATTTGACTGTCAAAAAAAATTTGTTCGCGTTGGATCCCACACAATTTGTCAATCGCTTAAAAAAACAGGTTCTTGTCGATTGGTCGAAAAAAATGCTCCAAAAATACGATCGCGATGCTTCGAAACACGTCTATGACTTCGTGACAGGTGATGAATCGTGGATTTACCCGTATGAGCCCGAAAGTAAACAGCAGTCGACTGTATAAGCGTTTCAAGTAGAGTCAAATCCAACTTAAGTTGCTTGCGCCCGAAACACTTCCAAACAAATGATCGCCTGTTTTTTGGGAAAAACTGGACATGTCGCAATCGTACCATTGGAACAACGCAGAACAGTCAATTCTGAGTGGTACACAACCATTTTTTTGCCAGTTGTCTTCCAAGAAATTGGGAAAACCAACCGCCGAAGACGGATCACTCTTCACCACGACAATGCGAGCTCTCACACATCGCCTCAAACAAATGCATTTTTGAGTACTCACAACATTGATTTGATGAGTCATCCAACGTATAGTCCTGACTTGGCATCGAATGACTTATTTTTATTCACGTACGTAAAACATAAAATGGGAGGTCAACGTTTTTCGGCGCATGAAGAAGCGGTTGATGCGTTCAGAATGCATGTTTTGGGGATTCCTCAATGAGGGTGTAAAAAGTGCTTCGACACTTGTTTCAAACGCATGCTAAAGTTTATAGATCTTAATGGGGAACATTTTGAAAAACAGGCAAAAAACTTGAAGAATTGGAGGATCGGCAGAGCCCGGCCGGGATTCGAACCTAGGCACACGGAGCAACAGGTAGAGCCATTGCCGTTGTCTTAGCGTTCAAAGCCATCAATATAGCTTCCATCAGATGAACAAAATCATGTGTAGGAGGGAATAAGTGTAATTTGTCACAGATAGAATGTCTGTCATTACACAAAAATACATGCATTGGGAAAATTACAGCTAATAGACAGGGTTGTCGATTGTGGTTTTATGTGGTAATTGTATCATAGATGCGTTTTCGCTATTAATACGATTCAAATACAACATACCAACGCAAGGCCCTTGAAGCCATTGCACCTAATATGGTTGAAAAGTCTTCTAACCAAAGACGAAACGCATCCCATAGTCGTTGGTGTGTGTTGTCTATCCTTTTCCATTTGCATCTCCGATCATTGAGCTCGTCTCGAAAGAGAAACAAACTTTTTGAAAAACAATAAAGGGATTTTCGATGATTAATATTTGTTTTTGTTATCTAATCCCAAAAATATAAAAGGCAACCCTCGTATATGGTTCATTGAACTTACACTAACACTGCATAGCTTTTCCAAAATAGTATTCTAGAATTGGTGGGCATATTACTCTATCAACTATTATAGTATGTAGCTGTCTTCAATCGGAGGCCACCGTAGCGCAGAGGTAGGCATGTCCGTCTATGATGCTGAACGCCTGGGTTCGAATCCTGGCGAGACCATTAGAAAAAATTTTCAACCATGGTTTTCCCCTCCTAATTCTGGCAAAATTTGTGAGGTACTATGCCATGTAAAACTTCTCTCCAAAGAGGTGTCGCACTGCGGCACCCCGTTCGGACTCGGCTATAAAAAGGAAGCCCCCTATCATTGAGTTTAAACTTTAGTCGGACTAACCTCATTGATATGTGAGGAGTTTGCCCCTGTTCCTTAGTGGAACTTTCATGGGCAAAATTTGCAGTTGTCTACAATCAGGACTTAAGAAAATTAATTAACAGGGGAATATTTGGAATATTAATAAAAAATTTTCGCTTTGTTTGTGAAGCGAAGCAATTCTTATCTATGATTTCTTTAATTGGATATTGACGTTAAACATTTGTTTTTCGAATTTTGTATTTCAAGAAAATTGCATAGCTAATGTCAAACACTTAAAAGCTTTTAATTTTAGCGTTCGACAATATTTCAACTAAAGTGATTACTTCCTACTCTCCAAGTATTCAATCTAACCCATGACCTTCGTGACGTTATCGATTTTTTTTTTCATCATTTTTAGTTTTGTTCTTACTGGGGCCAGATGGTGTGCGAAAAGTTCGTGCTATCCATAATTGGGTGATATGTTGATTGGCAACTACTGGATCAACGACATATCACATAATTAACGTAGATTATATCAGCCAACCAATTTAGGCGTTTCATTCAATTTTTTTTTTATTTTCTACTGTGGCTTTTTCGGTGTTTTCTTCTTTTTTCTCAAATTCAGAACCATAATGAGGGAGCAACATAAATCAGCATATGGAACATGTTCGAAAGCTTAATATAAACTCGATTTTGGTTTTAGTGATATTAGATGCCAGATTTTGTGGTTGTTGTTGTTGGTCGGTATGAACTCAAACAAAGAGCCGCTATGAAATATTCCAAATTCCCCCAACCGGTGTGTGGAGGGGCCAATAATTTGTTTTTTGTTAAACATCACTTAACAACTTTCATAATTTGAATGTCAATTAGAGAACGAAAAAAAAGACATAAAATCCTAGCATGTACATAAGTTAACGGTATAAATAATAAATATTTTCTTTTAAAAACAAAAACAAAAAACAAACACTTTTGGCAAACAATGAATTGGTATTTTGTCAGTTAGTTTTTGTTTTTTTGTTCAAAAGCGTAAACCGCCTAGACCACATTTTCGCAAAAACAAATTTAAACAGAATTTTAGTTTATGATTCAATTGACAATGCAGGCAGCTATGTTTTAATTTCAAATGGCATTTGATTCTTTTTGGGGCGGGACTTGATGAAGGCGCCTCTTCTCATTTCAATTTCATAAGATTTTAGTGAATGTTCGGCCATAGACAAATAAAGATAACCAACAGCGGGTTTAAGAAGTTTGAAATGGTTTTCATTTTATGAAATACTGAAGATCTTTACTTAAGACTTTAGGCTCCTCGAATAGCAGTCCTCAAAAGTTCCCAACTGGAAGATTATGCTTAACAGAAGATCGAAGCTTAAGGACAGAGTGGGCCTGAGCTCTACATTAAGAACTCAGGGACTGAGATCTGTTTTCAACAGGGGGTGTGAAAGAAAGGTCGATTTGGCAGTGAAGGCCAGAGAAAGGACTGCCATCAATGAACTTGGTTAACCCGAAGGTTTTTGGGGCAATGCAGTTCGAGTTAAAGGCGTGGGCATCGAATACTCTTGTCACACTGTGGTACAGCGAAACGGTGGGGTACACTCATAGAAAAAAGTTAGCTGAAAATAGCAAACACTCTGCTGAATATAAGTAGTTAATTTTGCTGCTATTGTAGCAATAGTTTTGCTATTACAGCAGTAGTTCTGCAATTTTAGAGCAGCAGGCTTATTGCTGAAAAATCTTCTGTTATTTGCTGAAAATGACTGCTGCTTAATTATGAAGGGGATGTTAGATGAAAAAAAATAAATTACAAATGTAAATGTGTGTCCCAGTGGATATTTATAATCACCACTGAATGTTTACTTTAAATAATCGTTTTTCTTCAAATTTAGATACAAACGGCCATGCCAATCATGTACACATAAGTAGAGTAATAACAAAAATGAAAACTAGCTCAGCCACTTTTCGAAATGTACACCAATGAATGGATCAGGTAGCTTCTTTACAGTAATATTTCACAAATTAAAATCATCTCATTCAATCCTAAGGCAGCCGGTTGTACGTACCGGATCGGCCCGATGAAGTTGTTCATGGGCAAGGGCTGCCGCCCCAGTATATAACACACTGCTACAACAACAACAAAGCATCTCTCAATAAAATTTTTATAAAAAAAATCTAAAAAAAAAAGCCTAAAAGTAATCAAAACAAGTAACAGGCAATCACAAAAAGTAGCCCACACATTTTTTTTCAGCAGACTTGTGTACTCAAAACAGAAGATTTTGTTAATTGAAATAGCAGTAACAAATGTTTGTTAATACGGCATCCCAATGTTTTCTGAAACAGCATTAATGTCTGCATTGCCATTTTCAGTAGACAAAAACTGCTGTTTTAGCAAACATTTTTGCTGTTTTGAATAACAAATTTGGTTGAGTGTAGGACGACGAAAACCCTATGGGAAAATCCGGATTGTAAAAAGACTAGGCTATTTCTGAAAGGAAGTAAGAAAGTAGTCAGTCTAACTTTCGGTATCATAAAGGGAAACATAGGACTACGAGCTTACTTATGAAAAATCGGTACGCCAATTCCTGACTTAGATTTTATTTTTATACCCTCCACCATAGGATAGGGGTATATTAATTTCGTCATTCTGTTTGTAACTACTCGAAATGTTCGTTTGGGACCCCAGTATATATATATATATATATATATATATATATATATATATATATATATATATATATATATATATATATATATATATATATATATAAAGTGTATATATTCTTGATCGTCGTGACATTTTATGTCGATCTAGCCATGTCCGTCTGTCTGTCGAAAGCACGCTAACTTTCGAAGGAGTAAAGCTAGCCACTTGAAATTTTCCACAAATACTTTTTATTAGTGTAGGTCAGTTGGTCCATATTTTGATATAGCTGCCATATAAACCGATTTTGGGTCTTGATTTCTTGAGCCTCTAGAGGGCGCAATTTTAGTCCATTTCACTGAAATTTTGCTCTAGGTGTTTTGGTAACACTTCCAACGTCTATGCTAAGTATGGTATGGTATAGCTGTCATATAAACCAGTCCGGGGTCTCGACTTCTTTAGCCTCTAGAGGGCGCAATTCCTATCCGATTTGGCTGAAATTTTGCGCGACGTGTTTTGTTATGACTTTCAACAACTAAGTTAATAGTTTAAATCGGTCCATAACCTTATATAGCTGCCATATAAATCGATCTGGCGTTTTGACTTCTTGAGCCAATAGAGCGCGCAATTCTCATCCGATTTGGCTGAAATTCGGCATGAGGTGTTTTGTTTTGACTTCCAACAACTGTGCTAAGTATGGTTCAAACCGGTTCATAACCTGGTATAGCTGTCATATAAACCGATTTTGGATCTTGAGTTCTTGAGCCACTTGAGGGTGCAGTTCTCATCCGATTTGGCTGAAATTTGGCATGGGTGTTTTGTTATGTCTTCCAATAACTGTGCTAAGTATGGGGCAAATCGATACATTACCTCAAAAACTGCCATATAAACCGATTTGGGATCTTGACTTCTTGAGTCTCTAGAGGGCGCAATTCTCATCTGATTTGGCAGAAATTTTGTACAACGGCTTCCCTCATGACCTTCAACATACGTGTCTAATATGGTCTGAATCGATTAAAAGCTTGATACAGCTCCCACATAAACCTATCTCCCGATTTTGCCTCTTGAGCCCCTACAAGGTGCAATTCTTATTTGAATGAACTGAAATATTACACAATGACTTCTCCAATGTTCAGCATTCATTTATGGTCTGAATCGGACTATAACTTGATATAGCTCCAATAGCAAAACATTTCTTATTCAATGTTCTTTGTTTGCCTAAAAAGAGATACCGCGCATAGAACTCGCAAATGCGATCCATGGTGGATCGCACGCTCTTACTTGTTTTATCAACGATATCTTTTTACAAGTCCATGTGCAGTTGCTTACAATAACAAAATGAATAAAAGAATTATTTTCGTTATATGTTACTTGTAAACTGAATCTTAACAAATTTGTTCCATGTCGATTTAGGTTCGCATTATTTTTTTTTTTTTAGATTTCTACCTAAAAATCTAAATATGTTAGTTGTAAGGTACAAACCTTAAGATTTCAATAGACTGATTTCTCTTAAAATTCTACATTTTAGCTGACAATGTTGACAGTTGTTATCAAAGCTTCACTACGATTTTTTTTTCTCCATAACTTCATTGGCGAAACCTTTAAAGAAAAAATGTTGTACAACATCGATTTGTTCTTTCCCTCCACATGTTTACAGATTTTTTCATCAACGAAATCTATTTACAAGACCATGTGCAGTTGCAATTTCCTTTTCAAACAATAAATGGTATTTCAGCGAATATTGGATATTTTTGAAATATCAAACACAACGATTGTTGCTGGCTGGCTAGCTGGCACAGTCAGTGGTAGTTACTATATTCAATTGAGGTAAACACAGAAAGAGAGTGATTCAGTGAGTGAGTGGGTATAGAGAGGAAAACTATTTTTTTGATTTATACAGCATATATAGCAACAAGGAAAATAACTTTCACTGCGAAAAATTTCGAATGCACGAGTTTGCATTTCCTTTTGCTTTGTACTGCCACACATACACCCACCACCAACACACGGCGTTAATTAACAATACAATTCATTAATGGCTAATAACATATAGGACAGCAATTTATATACCATTACTTTTTCTTTTTTTTCCCCGTCCTGTCTCATTAATGCCAACTGCACCACAAACACCAACTTTTGCCTATTATTTGTCTATGTGTGCTTGTGGTATTTTTTTGAATGCAGGAATCCCATGGCAGAAATTGAAGCTGTATTTAGAAGTTAATAACAAGAGAAGCATACGCTCCACTGACTCCTGCCCCAAACTTGACTCAGAAAGACATCATTTGAGAATAATGTCCCACCCATTATCATTGCTTCCCTCATTACAGATGGTCATAATTAGCATATTAATAATAGATAAAAAAGAATTATAATAATTGAAATATTTACCATATTGTATTTAATTGTTGACTGTATTGTATTTGATTCTTAACTTTTGTTTGATTGTTTTTTCTATTTTTCACCGACGTCATGCAAAATTGAAAATGCAACAAAACTCTTTATATTCATAAACAATAACCTTAATTTATGTTTAAACGTACAATGATGAAATATTATTATTAAAAAAAAACTTACTTTTATATATAAATGCATAAAGAAAATTAATTCTTTACACCCTAGTTGACTACTAACTGCAGTTATGTTAATAAATAAATACATAAAACACATTTTACAGTAATTAAGTTAAAATCTATTAAGTCATCATTGCTATGTAATCATGGTTGAACATTAGCAAAACTATGCAAACGCAAAAACCATTATGATTTAAATACACTTTTTACTAATGCTTACTATACGTTTAATGATATTTGTCTTATATATACAGTTTTTTCTGTTTGTTTATACATCTATCTATCTTTCAACTATTATTGCATATTTTATGTAAACAGTATTGTTTTTTTTTTTCAATATTTGTAATTGTTTTCCACATCAACGACTATTTGTTGTTTATTTGTAAACAAATTTGCATTGAAATATACATCATTATATCTTTTTAATAAACGATTAAAACACTTATTTACCATTTGTTGCATTTACATTTTAACCCATGAGCCATTTCATGAGCACTTAATATATTTTGTAAACATAAAATGGTAGATACAAAAATTGTTTTTATTTGCAAATAATCATGTTATCATTGTTGCAAAGGGTTAGATTTAAACGAATATATTCATAGTTTCCAATATCGAAAGAATCAACAAACAGGAGCTTAGTAAAAAAACCACTAAACATCAAAAGAAGAAAAAGAAGAATCGAAATATCCATCAGTTATCGCATTAAGCACAAAAAGCCTAGATGATCTTCATACTCTAAACCAGCCAAGTTGTGTCCTTCTGGCTGTCGAAATCACAATAGTGTTTAAACAAATAATGCTTTTTGCTTGAAATTTTGCAAATATATTTCTTACAACAGGAGATGACAATAATGTCTTCCAATACGCATTGTACTATAAAATAGCTAGAGGTCTTTATTTTTGTGGCCACCAACTGAAGATTAAATTATACGATCCCACAAAGACGTTCTAGCCATATCCGTCCGTCCGTTCATCTGTGGAAATAAGGATAGCGGTCGAATGCCGATCGAAATTTTGAGCAGATACTTCCTATTGATGGAGGCCACCGTAGCGCAGAGATTAGCATGTCCGCCTATGACGAATCCTGGCGAGAACATCAGAAAAAATTTTCAGCGGTGGTTTTCCCCTCCTAATGCTGGCATCATTTGTGAGGTACTATGCCATGTAAAACTTCTCTCCAAAGAGGTGTCGCACTGTGGCACGCCGTTCGGACTCTGCTTTAAAAAGGAGGTCCTTTATCATTGAGCTTAAAACTTGAATGGGACTGCATTCGTTGATATGTGAGAAGTTTGCCCCTGTTCCTTAGTGGAATGTTTATGACCAAAATTTGCATTACTTCCTATATGTATAGGTCTTTAGGAATAGCAAATGATCTTTATCGATTCATATTTGGATAAAGCTCCCATATTAAGTAGTCCTTCGACTTGACTTCTTAGGTTCGGTTAGGTTAGGTTGGGCTGAAAAGAGGGTGCAGCTTATAATCTGCCCCAAGCCACTATAGACATAAACCTAAGCCAGTAATCGGCTTGTTGTGCTCTCTAAAAACTAGCAAGTAAAAGCGTGCTAAGTTCGTCCAGGGCGAATCTTGTGAACCCACCGCCATGGATTCTGCTAAAAATTTATACAAAATAAATTTAGTTGAAGGGCATAATTTTATTCTGCATACCAAACTTCTGACAAACCACCAAAAATTATAGCTTCTAGGAACTGAACAAGGATGATCGAGAGACCGGTTTACATGGGAGCTATATCAGGTTATAGACCGATTTGAAGGTACTTCGCACAGTTGTTGGAAGTCATAACGAAACACTAAATGGTAAATGTCAGCTATATCGGCCACAAATTGAAGTCAAATGGGACGAACGGTTTATATGAGAGCTATATCATGTTATAGACCGTCTTTGGGCCGTACTTAGCACATTTGTTAGAAGTCATAACAAAACACTATATCTCAAATTAAACCCAAATCGGACAAAAATTGCGGCTTGTAAAGGCTCATGAAGTCAAATCGGGCGAACGGCTTATATGGGAGCTATACCAGGTTTTAGATCGATTGGGACCGTACTTGGGACAGTTGTTAAAGGTCATAAAAGAACACCACGTGCAAAGTTTTAGCTAAATCGGACAAAAATTGCGGCTTGAAAAGGCTCATAAAGTCAAATCGGACGAACGGTTTATATCGGAGCTATACCAGGCTATAGACCGATTTGAACCGTACTTGGCACAGTTGTTGGAAGTCATAACAAAACACTATATGCCCTAATTTAGCCAAATCGGACAGAAATTACGGCTTGTAAAGGCTCAGGAAATCAAATCGGGCGACCGGTTTATATGGGAGCTACACCAGGCTATAGACCGATTTGAACCGTACTTGGCACAGTTGTTGGAAATCATAAAAGAAAACCACGTTCAAAATTTTTGGCCAAATCTGACAAAAATTACGAGTTGTAAAGACTGAGGAAGTCAAATCGGGAGATCGGTTTATATGGGAGCTATATAAGGTTATAGAACGATTTTGTACCGTACTTGGCACAGTTGTTAAAGATCATAAAAAAACACCACATGAAAAATTTTAGCCAAATCGGATAAAAATTGCGGCTTCCAGGAGCTCAAGAAATGAAATCGTGAGATTGGTTTATATCGGAGCAATATCATGATATAGACCAACTTGGACCGTACTTAGCACATTTGTTGGAAGTCATAACAAAACATTATATGCCCTAATTTAGCAAAATCGGACAAAAATTACGGCTTGTAAAGGCTCAGGAAATCAAATCGGGCGACCGGTTTATATGGGAGCTACACCAGGTTATAGACCGACTTGGACCGTACTTAACACAGTTGTTAAAGGTCATAATAACACAGTTGTTAGAAGTCATAACAGAACATTACGTGCAAAATTTCAGCCAAATTGGGCCAAATTGCGGCTTACAGGGGCTTAACAAATCAAATCGGTTTATGTGGGAGCTATATCTAAATCCAACGACCTACATCGATACTAAGTATCTACGCAATATTTCAAGCGGCTAGCTTTACGCGTTCGACCTCTATCATGATTTCGACAGACGGACGGACGGACATGGCTAGGGGTTCAGAATGACAAGACGAACAAGAATATCTATACTTTATGGGGTCTTAGACGAATATTTCGAGGTGTTACAAAGGGAATGACTAGATTAGTATACCCCCATCCTATGGGGGTGGGTATAAAAAGTAACCTCAAACGAAAATTTTAAGTTAGGCATTCCGTGCTAATTACCATGTCCCCATTCAAGTGCCGGTATATGTTAGATGTGAAAGCCGGGCAATAACAAAGGATATGCTCCAACGTCTCATCACCTTCCCCGCATGCCCTACACATGCTATCACTTGCCGCACCGATTTTACATATGTGAGCTCGTAGTCCTATGTGTCCCCTTATGATACCAATAGCTATACTGACCTCCTTCTTACTTTCTTTCAGTAATAGCCTCGTCTTCTCACGATATGGATCCCCCCATAGGATTTTCGCTGTACTACCGACCGTTTCGCTGTTCCATAGGGTTGCGAGCGCATTCGTCGCCCATGCCCTTAACTCGGACTGCGTCGACCCGAAAGGCTTCGGTTTAACCAAGGTTATTGACAACAGTTCTCTGGCCTTCGCAGCCAAATCGTCTGCCCTTCCATTCCCCCTTACTCCGTTATGGCGCAGCACCCAAACGATGCGGATTGTGCCATCCTCAGAGAAGGCGTTAATCTCCTTCTTACACTGCTAGACTGTTCGTGACCTTACCTCTAGGTTGTTATTGCCCTTATGGCCTGTTTACCGTCCGTAAAGATGTTCACACTCGATGTCCTGGCGTTAGCACCACACCACTTCACGCATTCCGTGATCGCCCGGATCTCCGCCTGCAGGATCGTATTATGGTCAGGCAGTCTAAAACAAATCTCAGTCCCTGTGTTCTCAATGTAGACCCCCAGGCTCATTCTGTCTTCTAGCTTTGATCCATCCGTTTAACATGATCTTCCAGATGCCAATACTAGGGTTCCGTCAATCCAAGACTGTGCCGATGGCAGCATAGCCTTGCACTCGACTTCAAGGTTTATCTAGGTATCCGATCGGAAACCTCTTCCCTTCCTTCTAGGTTTCCTATCGTCGCCCCGATTATACCGCGATGGTATGAGCTGCTCCCATCCTCAATCCATTCTCCCATCGCCTTAAGTCGCATAGCCGCAGTGGCTGCCTCACACTTAATCTATATGCCAATGGATCGGATATCTAGAATAGATAGAAATATTTTTATTTTTAAAATATTTTCAAATTCCTTTCGTCCATACTGACCAATGCAATCAATGAACTTCAACAAAATATTTAACTAGAAACTTTATACATATCAATCAATGCAACAAGTTTTGAATATTTCCTTAATTTTGTTTTTTTTGGTGGCATCACCATGGAGAATGGAATTTATTATGGAACTGACAGCCTGGCCATTTAAACATTAATGTTCTCCATCAATCTTTTGGTTCGTTGAATTCACACGTTTTCACAATTTCATGTTCACTACGAATTCAAGCATATGAGTATTAATATTTGCATAATAATCGGATGAAGTTGGTCAGTACGGTACTTAACATCATCGCATTGAAATGCACTCCCCTCCTCCCCCCATTAATGGCACTCATTGCATTCGATAATTGTGGCAGAACAAACATAAATTACTGCCTACCCAAGCATTGTAGGCATTAAAATCAAGTGTGCAATTCAATTGAAACATGCTGTGGTGGTGCTTTAGAGTATACGAGTTGAGTGTATGCTAAAGACATACAAGTACAATACAAATGAAATGTATAATTGGGTGTTAAAGGGAGGGCTTCTTAAACTGGCCAAAGTGTTGATGTTATTCATTGCACAATTGCAAAATCATTGCTACCTCTGAGTACCTTCTATGCTTAATGACTATTGGTAGGTTAAAGGGAGAACAGGATTTAAGAGTGGAAAAGTATGAAGGTGGTAAATTGACTGTTTAAAATTTTAATCCTTACAGTTAAATAATGGTAGCACATTATAGAATGATATATCAGAATATCATCAACACTTACTAAGGCATATAACTAGAACTGATGGTTGTCAATGCAAATTTCATTGAATTAACCATAAGCTTGAATAGAGCAGCACAGTATGAAAGAGTATTCCCTCTTTATTCTAGTATTATATCACAATTTTATTTTTACAGAAGAAGAGTTGGTTTTTCTTATGAGCAGTTGTTTTTTAAAGAGCAGCACACTTTTGAAGTGTTTTACCTCTTTATTCTAGTATTATGTAGCAATTTTATTTTCATAGAAGAAGAGGTTACTTCCTGCAATGTTCTTTTAATAAGAACATACTTCAGAACTAAAAATTCATCATCCAAAATTCAAAATTTCATTATACAGTATATATTGCATTTTGTTTATATTGAAATTCCTTACTAATTAAACTAAGTGCCAATGACATATGAACAATAAGCATTTAATACTAACACTTAATCATTTGATATCTGAAAAAATACATATGTATTACATAGAACAACATCATTTACCATATTCAACAAGTAGTAGTATATAAACAAACTTTAATCTTTATAAAGCACTATGTGTAGGAACATAACAAATAACTATAAAATTATATACTAAACTTTATTAAGCAGCACTATGTGTAATCTTTAGTAACTAAAGTATCTAAACTAACAAAATTTTGTATCTCTTATTAAGCGGCTTTTGGTACTGTCAACTAAATCAACAACTAACTCAATTTCACTTGTATTAAATACACCACAATCCATACTGTTCTTAGTTATATAAGGTTAAAGATTTAAGCATTTTATAACATACGATGAACTTTAGTTGATCAATATTATTATTAATATCGAAAAAACATATATATAATCGGATTACTTTTATAATAAATACAAACTAGTATTTTATTGATATATTGTTAAATAACACTTGGTGTTGGTATTCACACAATCAGATTACTTGAATTTGGTTTTTATTTGTTTGTCAATTCCTACTCATCTTCATTGTCATTGTCATTGTTTGTTTGTTATTCGATAAGTCCTTTAATAAATAATGCAACAATAAAAATTTAATAATGAAAAACAATAGCATTTATGTATTATGCATACATGTTAAATAAATTTGTTAGACTTAATGCACTGGGGAAAGATAAAAATAAATCATGTGGATAATGCAATATGCCATAGAGGGGAAAACATATTAAACGATTTCATTAATTGACTTTTCTATTAGGGAGTTCAAGGGAATATAAACATATATTGCAAATTGCAAATGTTGCCAATGAACATTCTACTAAGGAACAGTGGCAAACTTCTCACACATCAATGAGTGAAGTCCAATTCAAGTTTAAGCTGAATGATAAGGGGCCTCCTTTTCATAGCGACAATCCTTGGAGAGAACTTTTACATGGCATAGTACCTCACAAATGTTGCCAACATTAGGAGGGGAAAACCACCACTGAAAATTCTTTTTGATCGTCTCGCCAGAATTCGAACCCAGGTGTTCAGCATCATAGGCGGACATGCTAACCTCTGCGCTACGGTAGCCTCCATACATACATACATATTAAACTAGCCGAACCGGGCCTGTTCCGCTGCACCTTCTTCAACTCTCTAATATCTTTTTTGGGTGGGGACACTTCGCCCTGAATGCGGATATTGAATTCATGCCATTGTAGCCTATGACGCTGAACGCGTTCGAATCCTGTCGAGAACATCAGACAAAGCGGTGTTTATCACCTCTTAATGTTGGCGACATTTGCGAGGTACAATGCCATGCATGGTCATTTAAAAAATTTTCCCCAAAGAGGTGTCGCATTGCGGGGCGCCGGCTATAAAAAAAGGTCCCTTATCATTAAGTTTAAACTTGAGTCGGAAAGCACTCATTGATGTGTGAGAATTTGCCCCTTCTCGGTTCCTGGTGGTGATGTTTTTCCTTAGGGTAATGTTCTCATTAGGGGAGGGATGGATTTCTCAAACATTTGCACGTTTGCACTTCCAAATCCCTTTAATTTGAGCCCTATATTGCCATGGCCGGTAAATATGAACAGTTTGAAGGATGGTTTGGGGCTGGGGCGGCACCGGCACTTTGAACTGAAAATAGATATCAAATTCGTTCTTTATTCCCAACGGAAATGTAGTTCAGTTTAGGGGGTGCTTTAGGGCGTACACTTAGCTCCAAAATTGGATATCAAATTCGTTTTCTACTCTCAAATAACTTTCATTTGAGTCCCATATTGTCATAATGGGTCAAATAACCCATTTAACGTATCTTTAGGATTAAAAGCGCCACCTAGACTTGAACGCAAACTTTAATGTCATAGTCGTAATGTACTCCCTAATACCTTTCATTCGAGGCCCATATGGCCATGGTCGACTAATATACCCATGTGGGGATATTGGGGGGTGGGCAACCTCCTCTTACTTGGACCTATTGTTTTATGCCATGTTTGTAATCTACTGCCTAATACTTTTCATTTGAGTCCCATATTGACATGAACTTCGAATATATCTGTTTAGAGGAGTTTTGGGGTTGGGGGAAGGGTCACACGGCATATTTTTTATTAGTTTTTTTCGATTTTCTCCCACTGTGCGTTGTTTGGTATTGAATGCTTCGCAGACTTTTCTCTATTTTTACTGATGGTCAAGTGCCAGATAATGTCACCCTGCAAAGGGTGGAAATCGGTTTACATTTAAGGGCAGTATGCAAAATTTTCATTGCCATTAGAAATGCATTGACATATTCTTAAAGTCACAACAATATGTCAAATAATCATTGTGAGACTATTTTTTGAGGAAACGACTTTTTTGTGAGACATTTTTAAGATTAATCCACTTCTTGTGCGATTCAAAATTCTCAACGTTAACCCTGCTTGTATCCAATAATACTTACCATTAGATACAAGTACTTGGTTACTTGTTTAATTATATAAGACACTAGCTGAATAGTGCCCGCTCCGCTGTGCCTTCTTTCACTTTCTTCTTTTATCTGAGACCTATACTGACATGATCACAAAATAAGTCCTGTTTGGGGGTGCTGGTACGGCCTTTCATTTGAGCCTTATATTGCTATGATTGGAGGTATATTTGGGGGTATATATGGAGGTATATTTGGGGGTGAGGCAGATCCCCATATATCACATTCGTGCCCTAGTCTCAAATACCTTTCATTTGAGCCCCATATTGTCATTATTGGTCTAATTTTCTATTTGGGTTTAGGGGAAGTTAATGGAGTGAGACGATCCCCAAGCACTTGATCTCGAAATTCGTTTTCTACTATAAAATACCTATTATAATACCGGGTTATTTGACCCCAAAATTTTATATCAATTTCATGTTTTTGAGATACCATAAGGTGACATAAAAAATTTCGCTCAAATCGGTGCACCCATCTCCCAGATCTGGCTTTTTGAAAATTGGGGTAAGGGGGAGGGTCTGCCGGTATTATTAATTCACTGCACAATGTCTAATATCACTCTTGAGTCCATGACAAAAATATTGATACACATTAGCTACTTTTATGGATAGTTCATGCCAAACGACATAAAAAATTGGTCTCCAGGGGTTCAAGACTTAAACCGGAAGTTGGATTTAAAACAATTAGAATAATTTGTCATGGGGAAGGCGGTCATGAGCTGCACCCCCGAATATTTAAAATAGGATTACTATTACGATCAGCTACAAAATGAATCATGAAGAGAGAATGACCCCATTGAGAGAGTATGAATTGTTGTAAATGAAACAAGTAAAAGCGTGCTACGTTCGGGCGGGCCGAATCTTATATACCCTCCACCATGGATCGCATATGTAGAGTTCTTTGCAAACAAAGAATAATGGATAAGAATTGTTTTGATATTGAGCTATATCAAGTTATAGTCCGATTCGGACCATAAATGAATTGAATATTGAAGACCATAGTAGAAGCCATTGGGTAACATTTCAGTTCATTCGGATAAGAATTGCGCCTTGTAGTGACTCAAGAAGCATAATCGGTAGATCGGCTTATATGGAAGCTTTATCAGGCTATAAATCGAGGCAGACCATATTAAACACGCATGTTTAAGGTCATGCGAGAAGCCATTGTACAAAATTTCAACCAAATCGGATAAGAATTGCGCCCTCTAGAGGCTTCAGAAAACAAGAACCCAGCTCGGTTTATATGGCAGCTATATCAGGTTATGAACCCATTTGAACCATATTTAGCACAGTCTTTGAAAGTCATAACAAAACACTTCATGCAAAATTTTAGCTAAATCGGATAAAATTTCGCTATCTAGTGGCTCCAGAATTCAAGATCCAAGATCGGTTTATATGGCAGCTATATCCGATTTTGGACCCAATTTGAACCGCACTCTGCACAGTTGTTAGAAGTTATACGGAACACTCATGCACAATTTCTGCCAAATCGATGGAGAATTGCGCCCTCTAGTGGCTCAAGAAGTCAAGATCCAAGATCGGTTTACATGGCAGCTATATCAGTTTTTGACCGATTTGAACCATGCTTAGCACAGTTATTAAAAGTCATAACAAAGCACCCCATGCCAAATTTCATTTATTAAAAAAATTTCATTAAAAATTGGGTCCAAGTACCCATGGAGCCGCCCCAACCCCCAAACCGGATATATTATCCAACCGTAACAATATGAGGCTCAAATGAAACATATTTGAATGTAGAGCACGAAACTAATATTCACTTTCGGAACAAAACGTCCGGGAGCTGTCCCACACCCATAGAATGCACCGCGAACAACCACCTAAACAGGCATATTGACCTATCACGACAATATGAACTATCATGACAATATGACCTATCATGACAATATGAGGCACAAATAAAAGGTTTTTTGGTGTAGAACACGAATCTCATAGTAAATTTTTAGTCCAGGTATCTGTAGGGCCGCGAAAACCTCAAACTCCTTATAACAGACATACTGACCTATCAAAACAGTATGATGTATTGAATATCCCAGTTTGTGCTTAACTGTTAGAAGGGATGACACAAAGGAATCAAAGCTATTGGAGAGTAGGTTACATTTTTTCTTCAATTCTGCAACTTTTTGAAAGCGAAAGAATAGTGGAGAGGGTTTGATCGTTGAGTCTATGTGGCGCGCCGATAAAAACTAAGTTTTTTTTTACTGAAGTCTTAAAGGCTTAATTATTCACAATTAACTCAATTATTATTGAAGGGATAAGCACTGCTGTAAAATTTTTTCTGATATTAATGCCAAAATTCGAACCCAGGCTTTTAGTATCATTAGCGAAAATGTCACTAGATAGACCGACAAAAATGGAAATTCGATTGAGTAAGTGATGGCTATGGGAAGAGAGTCAACAGCGAGCCTCACAAACAACAAATTCAGCGCCATCTATTGGGGGATATTAACCCCAACGGGAACAAAGAAAAAGAGAGAGAGAGAGCGGTAGAGCAGTGAGTGTTCATAGTTGATCATATGCTTTTCACCACTGCTTTCACAATTGTCTGCCCATCGATAAGGTTTGTTTTTTGACAGTGAGTCATTGTCCTCGAATGTTTTCGCTTCTACCACCCTGCTATCGTTTTTGTTGACACATCAGCACACCTGGGTTCAAATCTAAACTCGAACATTAAAAAGAATGTTCATCGGTGGTTGTTCCCTCACCAATGCTAGCGAATTTTTTAAGGATTTCAGAATTGGGAAGCCGAGAAATAACATAGTCATTGTTGTTGCAATCGATTGAATTGCAAGCATGGGAATTGGCAATCACTTTAATTGTCATATAATAGAGATTAATGTTAAATGTTTAGAGATAATAGAGAATAATGCTAAAGAAAGTTTTACGGTGTTGTTCTCTTTGGTCTTTTAACAGTCACATATGCTAATGGCATAGAATGTAGCAAAAATGAGTTTCATAGCCGGGAGTGGCAAAGCGATGGTAGTGAACAAGAGATTCCGGCCATCTTTCGAAACGGAACGTATACCAATGGCTGCTATATCTATGTCCAAGGATATCATATCAATAATCAAATCTTTTCGCTTTACATAATTCGCATGACCATTAAGCTCGACTCTATTTTAGAGAAAAACAACGTATTTTTTTCATATAAATCTAAATTTTATTTGCATTAATTATTCCCTTTGGGAATGATATTGGGAGTTAGAGATTGTTTCTCTAGAACTTAAGACACAATCTTTGTTTCCTTTCAACATTTTTATAAGCTCAATAAGCTGAAGCCGATGAAATAAATGTTATTAATTCAGAACTGTTGCGGGACTGTTACAATTATATTTCCTTAATTTTTGATTTATTTTCTGAATTTATCGAAACCGTTTTTAAATTTTAAAATTTGTCAACATTTACTTTGCCTTTTCTGTGTTTAATTGTCCTTTAATTCATTTAACCTCTTCTTATGCCCAATTAACCGAAGAGATGAATAAAAATACATGAAATTTTCATTCATTAAGTGTTACTTTCTCAACTCTCTATTTATTCTCAATGCTTGTTGTCCTTGGCATAAAGTAAAACTTTTCTATAAAATGCTCCCAAATTAAACTTTCAGACAAGTCAGCGTACATTTACGTTTTAATGCAAAAGAAGAAAAAAAGTAGAATGTTTTTTTTAACTTTCGAAGGACGAAGGGCGTATTTTCGAATCAAGCAACAATAACCAATGGCAAATGGCATTGCATTCAGTGAAAATCGTTGTTAGCGCTCTCAAAAGGCAGTGCAACCACAAAAGTTGCATTAACAACCAACGGAAGCGCTTGGATTTTTTTTTCAGCAAAATATGTAAGAGCTCGCTTTAAAGGGTTTTTAAAAGTAGTTGCGAAACGAACAGTTTTAACTATGACACAATTTTAAGGGCACTGTGGGCTTAGGTGGATTAATTTAAGAAAATTCATAAATCATTATAGAAATTTAAAAGGCATTCTGAATTTAAAAACTGAATATAAACAAGTAAAGACAGGCTGAAGTCTAGCAAAGAGGGCCAATGTGAAGTAGGTTATCATACTTCACATTGGGTCTATAGGCTGCAATTCTTCATTTCAAGTCGTAGGGGAAGTCAAACTTTTGTGAAAATCGTTGGGTAAAAATCAGGAGTTATATTTATGCGGGAGCTATATCTAAGTTACAAACGATTTCAACGATATTCATCAGTAGTCAATAGTCAAACCTTTGTGCCAAATTTCGCGTGGATCGATTATCAAATTCACAAATTTTTTCAGAATTAGATAAAACCGGGCGAATCGGACGAATATGGAAGATATATCGAAAACTGAACCGAGACCACCGTAGCGCAGAGGTTAGTATGTACGCTTATGACGCTGAACGCCTGGACTTCATTATTGCTATATTAGTCCAAATCGGTTTAATCCAATCCAGTCCAATCTGATTGACTGATCAACGCCCAGCCCAAATGGCTAAAGCTAGAGTCGTAGGCTCGTGATAAGACGGTATTATGCGATATTCGTACCTTGGGGTACTAAAAACTACCAAAAAGTACGAAATTGTGAAAAAGTAAGAAATGGCTAAAGCTATGATTTTGGGCTCAAATTAAAGAGCGTCTCAAAAAACTAGGTTAGGTTGAAAAGAGGGTGCAGATATTAATCCGCCCCATTCCACTATGGACATACACCTAAGCCAGTAATCGGTGTTTTGTGCACTCTAAATACTATAAAGTAAGCTCTAGAAAGGGGCGCCCCGGTAGCCAAGTTGGTAGCGTGCTTGGATTACCAGTGCAGGGGTCGTGGGTTCGATTCCCGCCAGAAGCCTTGGTCTGTCACTACTGTGGTATCACAATGGACTTAAAATTGTCTAAGTGAGTCTGTAAAGGCCAGCCACTCTTACCTAACCTAACCTAAACTCTTAAGAGAAAATATAAGTTAATTGTTGTCAACACCACTCCCCTAAGGTTCATGTCTGGTATTGTGTGCCCACCTAAGTGCCGGTATCTGTTAGACGCGAAAGCCGGCCAATGACAAAGGAAATGCTCCAAGGTCTCATCGTCCTCCCCGCATGCCCCACACATGCAATCACTTGCCACATCGATTTTACATATTTGAGCCCGTAGTCCTATGTGTCCCGTTATGATACCAATAGCTATACTGACCTACTTCTTACTTCGTTTCAGTAATAGCCTCGTCTTCTCACGATCTGGATCCCCCCATAGGATTTTCGCCGTCCTACCGACCGTTTGCTATTTCACTATCTTCCATGCGCATTCGTCACCCAATCCCTTAACTCGGACTGCGTCAACCCGAAAAGCTTCGGGTTAACCAAGTTTATTGACGGCAGTTCTCTGGCCTTCACTGCCAAATCGTCTGCCCTTTCATTTCCCCTTACTCCGTTATGGCCCCGCACCCAAATGATGCGGATTTTATCATTCTCAGAGAAGGCGTTAATCTCCTTCTTACACTGCAAGACTGTTCGTGGCCTTACCGTCCTGGTTGTTATTGTCCTTATGGCAATTTTACTGTCCGAAAAGATGTTCACACTCGATGTCCTCGCATTAGCACCACACCACTTCAAATGCCCCCCTGTGGCGTGCCTTGTGCCATTTTCTCCCTTATATTTATGATATGAGACACACAATTTATCCACCTGTTCCTTAACATATGGTTTATCCAGTCTCTAAGGACAGGGTCCGCTCAAAAAACTAAAATATGGTAAGAAAATTTCCCAATATCGGAAAATCGGAAGTAGGAGAAATAGTACGTTTAGTACCCTATTTGGTACTTTTTGGTACCTTTTTTGTTAATTGAGCTAGAATTTTGAAGTTTGGTACTTAGGTACACTATGGCAACTTAAATTGGGAGGCCAAATGAGATTTTGAACTTTTGGACATTTAGGTACTAAAAAGTACCAAAAATGTACGAAATAGGTGAATTTTGCATAGAGCGAATGGGTTGAGCTAGAACTTCGCAATTTGGCTTAAATGATTATTGTTTCAAAATAAAGGAGGTAGATAGGAAAATATGAAAAATAGTACTGGAAACGGAAGAAACTTACGTTCAGTACAGTATTTGGAACCATTTCGTATTTACTTTACGGATTGAACTGGAACTCTGAAATTTGACATGTAGGTTCAACTATGAAAAAATATGTATGTTGGCTCACTCAGTGAATTTATTCACAAATCGTACATTTTAGTACAAAAAAGTACTAAATAGTACGAAATAGCTTTACTTACTTTTATAGTGGGCGGAGACGGGTAAAATGAAATAATTTGTAAAAATTATTGTATTCTTGACAAATATATAATAAGTTGTGCTAAATACGATATGCTGTTATCGTACCAGGAGTGAAAAAAACGTACTTAAGTGCTATATTTGGTACTTTCTTTACACATTGAGCAACAGCTCTGAAATTTGGAATACAGGTACGTCTTGGCAGCATGTGCCGGGCAGAGAATTGCGTGAGAAGGCAAGTGCCTGTTATGCATGGCATATCAAAACAATGTTAGCTAGAAACGCTCTTCATATGACAATAGAGCAAGAGTTGATCGAACGTTTCAGCAATTGTTCAGTGGATGTGCTTTTCAATTTGACTTTTGAAATTTGAAATATTGTTACACCTTGACAATATATATTGGGCGACTAGAAGATTTGACTTTCGTACATTTTGGTACTAAAACTTACAAAATGGCACTTTCTTTACAGAATGAGAATGAAGTTTGGGTTGGTACATCTCAAACTTTCAAAATTTTACTTTCATTACGGATTAGGATAATGCTCTTAAAATTGCGATATAGTTACACCTATATATAAGGCGTACTATCGGGGGCAGCGATGCGGCCGGGCTTATGCTAGTATGTACATATGGGAGCTATATCCAAATCTAAACCGATTTTTTTCTGTTTCAAAAGGTTGATCATAGGCCAAAAAAGATGCCTGTGACACATTTGAAGACGATCGGAGGAAAATTGTACTTTGTGCACTAACTACAGACAGAGGAACATATCTACATCGAATCAGAAAATGATTCTGAGTCAATCCGTATGCTTACCAAAGAGTCTGCCGCTCTTCCTTCTTGGTGTTAAAAAATATAATATCTTGTAGAGTATAGAATAATGTAACCTTTTCTAAATGTAGAAATTCATTTTATTTTGTATTCCCATTACTAAATCGCTGACATTGCTCTGAGCCACTGTCTTTCGTCCTCTGTATCAACTCTTCATCTCTTTGAACTTTTTGTCAGCATGAATTGCATCAGCCGGAAATAGAGGAAGGTTACCTGTCGCTTACTGCAAAGTAAAAGTATTTTTCTGAAAAAGCAATAAATGCGACGCAAAAAAATTGTTTATTTTTTTACCCGTTACATCAAAAGCAGATGGAAAACTTTTTACTTGTAAACGTTTAAAAGCATAAATCACTCTTGAAGAACAAGTTGAAAGTTTTTTTTTTTTTGTTAGCAATGGAAAAAGTTAAAAAAACATTATTTGACTCTAGAGTCTAAAGCCTAAGATTAGAGAGGATGTTTAAGATGTGACAATATGTTTGGAAAATCTAATCGATGGCGTAAAGGATTGAAGGGTCTCCATGGAGCACTCCTCCTCAGACCATCGGTACATGAGGTTTAATATAACACGGTCAGCGCCGAATCCGATAAAATTCCGCAATAAGATGATAACCAACTGGACCAAATTCAGAAGTCTACTCAGAGGCATGATACTTTGAATGGTTTAATCATAGAAAACAATGCCGATAATGTCAATAGGATTACAAATTCTATAGTAGAGTCTTTCGAAGATAGTTATCCTCTTCGAGAACGGAAATCAGCTCAAGAAAAAACCCTGGATGATCAGGCAGATTCGCAACAATGGGAAAGAGGTCCAAAGATTTTACAACAGAGCATATCTTAAAAAACGGAAGTTTACTGGGATGTGTACTACACACGGTTCAATAAGATTACTAGAGCGGTAAAATGTTGTTGTTGTTGTAGCCACATTTTCATGTAGAGGTGGCGATCCTGGATGACTAGGCAGATTCGCAACAATGGGAAAGAAATCCGCAGATTTTACAGAAGAGCACGTCCTTAAAAAGCGGAAGTTTACTGGGATGTGTACTACACACGGCTCAATAAGATTACTAGAGCGGCAAAATGTTGTTGTAGCCACATTTTCATGTAGAGGTGGCGATCTTCGTAATGCTCCTGTAAGTGAGCAAGCTCGTTCCGGTCCAAAGAATCAATCGCCGCGGGAACAATCGAACATCATAGGCACATAGTAATTGTGCAAGAGCCGGTGCCGCCTAGCCACCCTCTGAAACTCTCTGGTCGATAACGCTGATTGTCCGCGTCTGTCCACTATTTGCAACCTGTGGACATCACACAGATCGAACCTCAATGTTCCAGCCCGTGTGTTGCTCACAGGTATCCCGTGCCGGGCGCTCCACAGCGTGCCTACTGGAAGCTTTTCTGCCAACAGGTCGATAGGGCTAATGATGCCGGCAAGATGAAAAAGTTTCTCCCATAAAACCCATATTCAAACTGAAACATGATGCGGTTTTTGATGAAAACGAATTTTCCACAGGATACGACGAAAATCACAGTGATACAGGAATCGTGGACTTATCATAACAGAATTTATGGTAAAGGAAGCCTTGAGGAGTTTCCAACCATTTGAGTCTCTCGGACCGGATGCAACATTTCTGGCGTTATTACAGAAGGAGGCGGACTACCTCGCACCGCATCTGGTCACTTTTTCATAGCATGCAGGGGTTTGCATATACTCCGAAAGCCTGGCAGGAGTCATGGTGGCAGTTACACCCAAGCCCGACAAGGCAAGTTATGCCACACCAAAGACCTACAGACCTATTAGTCTTATATCCTTTCCACTCAGAATCATGGAATACCATATGGATACCATGATAAAAAGTAGGACATCCAGTGAACTGTTCAAATACAAACAGCATGCCTATATCAAGAAAAGGTCGGTACCAAGACGTACATATTGGGTGGAATGCATTGACATAAGGGGGGTTTCAACAAGTGGTGACCGATACCCCGATCTAATCCTTAGACCAGTACCCAGTGGACCGGGCTGGACCGGGTTGGTCGCATGACATAAATATAACTGAGAAAGAATCACAAGGGATATTCTACCGCCACTTCAATGGATGACCACCAAAATAACCTATTACAGACAATGACTGAAAAATAGGCCACCATAGCGAAGAGGTTAGCATGTCCGCCTATGACGCAGAACGCCTGGGGAGAACGTCAAAAAAAATTGTCGACGGTGGTTATCGCCTTACTAATGTGAGTTACTTGGCCATGGAAAAACTTCTCCCCAAAGAGGTGTCACTCTGCGGCACGCTTAAAACTTTAATCGGACAGCACTCGGTGATACGTGAGAAGTTTGCTCCCGTTCTCTCAACGTTAACCCAGAGAAGACTGATATCTGCCTGTTCACAGGGAAGTCGAAGGGGGCACAATTGACGCACCACGTTCCTCAATAGAACGATTTCAATATCAGGCAAGGTCAAATACATTGTAGTGATCTAAAATTGCAAAAATTTTGCTGGAACAGCAGATCTACTGCTATTACAGCTATTTTGTTACAGCAAACCGCCAGCAGACATTGTCTGCTGTTATCGGAAGATTTTTGTTCTATGAGCATATTCTAGATATTCGACCCATTGACCTACAGATTAAGTATGAGGAAGCCATTTTGGTTATTAGACTTAAGGTGATGGAAGTATAGAGGAGCAGGTCATTCTATTGCGGTATAATCGAGGCGGTAATAGAAAGCCTAAGACTACATTTGAGGTCGAAGGCGAGGTATTACTGCTAGCGGCACAGTTTAGGAATAACCGAACAGTGGTAATGCCATCAGGAAGTTCGTCATGCTTCGCATATGGATTTTGATCCAGACAGAGTGGGCCTAGGGGTCTACATTGAGAACCCAGGTGCTGAGATCTGTTTTTCACTGCATGACCACAAAAAGGTCCAGCAAGTGTAGGTCCAGGCGACCAGGGAAGTGAAGTGGTGTAGTGTTTACGCAAAGACGTCGATTGTAAACATCTTAACGAACAGTAAACTGGACATCAGGGTAATAGCAATCAGGACAGTTAGGTCGCGAACAGTCTTGAAATGTAATAAGGAGATTTACGCCTTCTCTGAGGATGGCACGATTCACCAGAGGACTGCATTCATTAAACTTGGCCAACCAGAAGCCTTTTGAAACTGACGCAATCCGAGTTAAGGGCGTAGATGGCGAACGCCTGAGAAACGATAGTTAGGACGACGAAAATCCTTTGGGGAGATCCGGATCGTTTGAAAACGAGGCTATTATGGAAGGGAAGTAAGAAGGAGGTCAGTATAGTTTTCGATATCATAACGGTGCGCCAAGCGATAGCACATGTAGGGCATGTGGGGTAGATTATGAGATTTTGGAGCAATTTCTATGTCATAGCCAGGTTTTCGCGGCTAACATAAATCGGATCATAGGTGGGGACACAATACCAGACATGAACCAACTTAGGGGCGTGGTATGAAAAACAACTAGGGATTTTGTAAGTAGCACTGTGTTTTTGACATTGATTACCTTTTTTTCGAGTTAACTTTTAGTATTTAGAGCGTACAATAAGAAGATTGCTGGCTTAGTTGTATGTCCATAGTAGCATGGGGCGGATAAATGCACCCTCTTTTCAAACTAGCCCAAGTCTAGAGTCTACGATTGCTAAACAGCATACATTGTTTCGAACTTAGATTAATAAGGAAAGACTTTCTTCAAAATCGTTGAATGTTAGTAAAATGCTCATATCTTTAGAATATTTAAGTTTTAATAGCCTGTATCAGAAAGGGTGTGCCTGAACTAAGTATTTTACACCTTTAGAAATTCTGGATATAGCTTTGTTGAAATTTAGTAAAATGCTCATTTTATAACAATACTAGCTGGACTGGGCCCGCTCCGCTGCGCTTTTTTTTACTTTATATGGAACAAAATTTTCCTTGGAATATTTATTTTCGACAATTAAAGAGCTTTTAGTGAAATACCATTCTACGAAAATAGAATATCGCTTGACAAACAGTTTAACAATATACGTGCCTTTATCTGAATCCCATATGACCTTTATTGGTCTAAGTTTGGATGTAAGGTATACTCCATTCTTAAAATATTTTATTTCAGTCCGATATTCTCATGTTGTCTGATTTAGGGGTGTTTTCGGGGTTGAGGTTGTCCCCCAGACACTTGGCCCTGAAAAAGTATCAGCATCGTGGCTTTCTCTCAAATACCATTTATTTAAACCCCATAATGCTATTGGATTTGAGGGGAGTTTACAGGCTGAAGCGTCCCCCAAACACATGGCTCCAAAATTGGTTATCATATTCATTTTCTAATCTCAAATACCTTTCATGTGAGCCACATATTGGCATGGTCGACAAATTTTTACACTTTGGGGGGTGTTTTGGCGAACGGGTGATGCCCTAAATACATGGTCCTACATTTGGATATCAAATTCGTATTCTACTCCCAAATACCTATATTTGAGCCTCATATTGCGATGCTCAGTAAAAAATTTCTGTTTATCGGGTATTTTGGGAAAAGGGCAGACCCCCAATACCTTTTTATTTAAGTCCCACATTGACATGGTGGGTAAATATGCCCGATTAAGAGGTGTTTTGGGGGAGTGAAGTGGTTTCCCAAACTCTAAGCCCAACGTGGGGGTTGTTATGGTGATGGGACGTCCGCTAGACAGTTCGTCCCGAATGTTGATATCAGATTCATGGTCTACTCGCAATTACCCTTTATTTGATCTCCATTTTTATATAGTCGGCAAACATGACCGGTTTGGGGCGTGTTTTGGGGGATGGGCCAGCCACTCAGTGACTTGGCTATATAATATGTATCACATTCCTGTTCTACTCTAAAATACTTCTTATTTGAGTCTCATATTGCTATGGTCAGCAAATACTTCCTACTTGGGTGGTTTTATGTGGTTGGGGTGGCCCCATAGACACTTTTCCCGAACATTGATATCAGATTCGTGCTTTACTTCCAAAGACCTTTCATGTGAGCCCCATATTACTATGGTCGTAAATTTGTCTTCTTTGGGGGATGTTCTCAGGGATGGGCGGCCCCGAAACATTTGGTCCCACATCTGAATTTCAGATTCGTATTCTACACTCAAATACCTTTTATTTAAGCCCAATATTGCCATGGTCAGTAAATAAGTCCTGTTTGGGGGGAGTTTTGGGAAAGAGTGGACCCCCAGAAATTTTGTCCCAAATTTGGATATAATATTCGTATTTTACAGATTCGTATTTTACGCAAATATCTTTCATTTGAGCCCCATATTGCCATGGTCGGTAAATATGTCCCATTTAGGGGTGTTTGGGGTGGTCCCCCTAAACGCTTGGTCCGATCAGATGCGTTTTGTAATCTTAAATACCTTTCATTTGAGTCCCATATTGTCGTGCTTGGTGTATATATATATTTGGTAGGTTTTTCGGAGGGACGCCCCCCTAGGTACCCCATCCGAAATTTGGATGCCAATTTTTTTTCTAGTCTATTATAAGAGAGCACCCAAAATTTCACTTAAATCGCACCACCCATCTCCGAGATCTGGCGTTTCTGAAAATTAGGGTTAGGGGGAGGGTCCGCTCCCCCTTCAGGTATCAAAAAATTTATTACCCTATTTTCACCACGGGATTATTGTGAACCATCAGTTAAAATTTCAGGAATATCGTTTCAGCCGTTTCTGAGTCTTTAAGGAACAAACAAACAAACCTACAAACAAACACAAATTGATTTTTATATATAAGATTTAATTTTAACAGACTGTATCAAAAAGGGAGAAAGAGGTCACAGTGGGGCAGAGGTTACCATGTCCGCATATGAACCCGAACGCCTGTGTTCAAATCCCGTCGTGAACATCTACACAATTTTCGGCGGTGGTTATCCCCTTACTAATGCTGGCTACATTTGTAAGGTATCCAGCCATGTTAAAACTTCCCTACCAAGTGGTGTCGCTATGCTACAAAGAAGGATGCCCTTTATCATTGAGCTTAAACTCTAATCGAACTGCACTCATTGATATGAGAGAAGTATCCCCTGTTCCTCAATGGAATGTTCATGGGAAATTTGGTAGTAGTAGTAGTATCAAATAGGGTGTGCCTCTAAGTATTTTAAATCTTGGAAATGTCTGGCAATAGCTTTATAAGGCTGGGGGAATATAATTAAGCTTTGGTAGAATGAGCCTTTATCCTTATACCAGAAAAGGGATCGAACAATAAGATGATACCACTTTGAATTTTATAAACGGTCATTTATTCATCTTAGTAAGTATAACACATCTAAAACTTCGTGCTTGTTCAAATATAATTGGGGTTGCATGGTGAACTCAATCAGAATGCCTTTCAATAAAAAAATGGGGAAACCACTGTATCATTAAATAAACATTTAAATACGCTCATCGAATATTCGTACATACATAGATATTATTTAGTGACCTATTTGTAGTATTATAAATGACTCGTGTGCAACAAATTACAAAGATATAATTAGTTTTTATATAAAACCATTATTAAGTGCCACAATTATAACCATCCATATGAATGCTTAATCTCATAACAATTATTATCATATAAGATAATTTATCTATAATTTATGTATGTGTGTGTGTTCTAAACCAATGATTATACCATGAAATGCTTGCTGTCGCTTAATAAAATGCATAAACAAAATGCATCCATTGTGTCCTGTGAATGATGAAATAATTATGTGACTAACCAATGCAGAAACCAATCCATAACCAACCCAACCAATGTTCGAAGTGCTTATTTATCATTGTCATAATGAAAACAAATCCCATCATCGATCGATAAACATCAATATTTATGAAATTAATAATCAAACTAATGAATTCTGCTAACAACTAAAACAACAACAACCAACAACAAAATCAACAAAAAATTTACAAAATAATATAAAATATTATATTCTAGCAAATGAGATGATTCTAAAAAAATCATTTAGGTGGTAATAAATGTAAATCCTTTGAGTTTAAATGTTGTTTTTACAATAAGGTAATAAAATTTGTTAATGGAAAAGTTTTCAAAGTTGTATTGTACATCATAAAATTGTTTAGTAGGGAAAACTAAATTATTTTTATTATAATTACTTTAACAAAATAAGAAACAATGTTTAAAAAATTGTTTGAACCTTACACAAATGGCGTTGCAGACGACGAAGAGATGGTAAATGTCAATTCGTTCTTCTTCAGTCTTTTCTAGGATTTGACGAAATGGAATATCTGGTCTATGGTAGAATTACCAGGTCTAACAAGTAGAAGCGTGCTAAGTTCGGTCGGGCCGAATCTTATATACCCTCCACCATGGATCGCTTCTGTCGAGTTCTTTACGCAGTATCTCTTTTAAGGCAAACAGAGAATAATGAATGAGGAAGGAGGAGAAGGAGCTATATCAAGTTATAATCCGATTCGGCGCTCAAGAAGCAAAATCGGGAGATCGGTTTATATTGAAGCTGTATGAAGCTATTGATCAATTCAGAGCATATTGCACACGAATTTGCAAGCCATGGGAGAAGCCTTTGTACAAACTTTGTGCCAAATCGGATGAAAATTGCGCTCTTTAGAGGCCCAAGAAGTCAAGTTCCCAGATCGGCTTATATGACAGCTATATCAGGTTATGTAACTTTTTGCGCCACACTTAACACACTTTTTGGAATTCATATCGGATGAGAATCGCGCCCTCTAGCGGCTTAATAAGTTAAGATCCAAGATCGGTTTATATGGCATCTATACCAGGTTATGGACCGATTTGGACCATACATCACACAAATGTTGGAAGTCATATCAAAAGACCTCATGCAAAATTTTAGCCAAATCGGACGAAAATCCCGCCCTCTAGCGGCTCAATAAGTTAAAATCCAAGATCGGTTCATATGGCACCTATACCAGGTTATGGACCGATTTGGACCATATATCACACAAATGTTGGAAGTAATACCTAAACACCACGTGCAAAATTTTAGCCCAATAGGATGAGAATCGCGCCCTCTAGCGGCTCAATAAGTTAAAATCCAAGATCGGTTTATATGGCACCTATACCAGGTTATGGACCGATTTGGACCATACATAGAACAAATGTTGGAAGTAATACCAAAACACCACGTGCAAAATTACAGCCAAATCGGATAAGAATTGCGCCTTCTAAAAGCTCAAGGAGTCAAGACACAAGATCGGTTTATATGGCAGCTATATGAGGTTGTGAACCGATTTGAACCGTACTTAGCACAGTTCTTGGAAGCCATATCAAAACATTACGTACAAAATTTCAGTCAAATCGGACGAGAATTGCGCCCTATAGAGGCTCAAGAAGTCAAGACCCAAGATCGGTTTATATGGCAGCTATATGAGGTTGTGAACCAATTTGAACCATACTTAGCACAGTTCTTGGAAGCGATATGAAAACACTATGTGCAAAATTTCATTCCAATCGGACGAGAATTGTGCTCTAGAGGCTCAAGAAGTCAAGACCCAAGATCGGTTTATATAGCAGCTATATCGAAACGTGGACCGATATGGCCCATTTACAATCCCAACCGACCTACGCTAATAAGAAGTATTTGCGCAAAATTTCAAGGGGCTAGCTTTAATTCTTCAAAAGTTAGCGAGCTTTCGACAGACAGACAGACAGACGGACGGACATGGCGAATTCGACTTAAAATGTCACGACGATTAAGAACATATATGCTTTATGGTGTCTTAGGCGCATATTTCGAGGTGTTACAAACAGCATGACGAAATAAGTATACCCCCATCCTATAGTGGAGGGTATAAAAATGCTTTGATAGAACCCAATTATCTTGACTTGACTTTAGGTTTTATTCTTTCATACAAGAGTATCTTGTATGCTGAAGGAGACTTATTCTTCTCTAGTGTGCACATGCTGCCTCCTATCTTGTGTACGGGTCATAGGTTTAGGTTTGGGTTTTATGGGTAGGCCATCCCGAAAAGTGAGTTCACTCAGAGACCATTCCGGCCCCAGTGTTCATAAGCAAGACAAAGAAGAAAAGGAAGAAAAGCAAAAAAGGAAGAAATCGGGAGGAATTACGATGATGAAAAAAAGAGCCCCCGCACCGACTGTTTTTACACTCTTCATGTTAACAACACAAATGGAATGCACAAATAATTAACCTAGTTGATGAGAAATATTTCAATAACTATAGCCTAATTTTATATTGGGTTGCCCAAAAAGTAATTGCGGATTTTTTAAAAGAAAGTAAATGCATTTTTAATAAAACTTAGAATGAACTTTAATCAAATATACTTTTTTACCCTTTTTTTCAAAAGCAAGCTAAAAGTAGCAGCTGATAACTGACAGAAGAAAGAATGCAATTACAGAGTCACAAGCTGTGAAAAAATTTGTCAACGCCGACTATATGAAAAATCCGCAATTACTTTTTGGGCAACCAATAAATACAATCATCATTTATGTGGCTTAATCCATGAGTATACTTCTCGGAAGTAGCCTTGTGTCTGAATAGTTGCTGACCATATTTATAGGACATATTTATATGAATTTGTTGCTTGAGGTCATATTTTTGAGCGTTGGGATAAATTTCTTCAGTAATGGTTTTTACTCCCAAGTCTGGATGCAGTTCTTTGTTGCGTATGAACCAAGGGGCGTTTACCATAGTACGCAGTACTTTATTTCGGGAATTTTGTATTATATCCACTTTTTACTTCACGGCATTCCCAAGCGTGCGGCTAGATGGCATATTGCACAGTGTCCGGTTATGACATCCGTAATCGTACTCAGTGACCCCTTATTAAAGCCCAGTCTAACTCCCGCGTTTATTTGTGGTCAACAGTTGGCCAGAGTGTTCGACAACCATCCACAACCCACTTCGTCACCGACTTATCACTAGCCATTTCCTCTACTAATTACAGTAGTTCGACAAAAGGCATGTGTGCAAGACCGGCCTAAGGTCTGCCGGCCGTTGTGGATCACCACCTGTCATACTCATCCTCATTTCCCAGAACACGGATGTGTCCGGAAACTCAGGCCAACACAGCCTCCAAACACTCCGTCACGCACTTCGACCTCACCATCATTGAATGCAAGGTTTTGAGGACCGCCATACTGTCCACATATACCTGAGTTCCGAAGGTGACAGATCCAACCTCCGGATCTTCTTTGCGACCAATGTTATGGCACAGACCTCTGCCCTACAGACCGTTTACACGTCCAGTGAAGACCGAGGTCGCATCCAACTTAAACACATCTGTCTCCCACTCCTCTCTTCCAGAAAAGCGAATCCGGAACTACCTTTGATCTCTCTGCGACAGGTAGTCCGAACCTAGTTCTCGCGTCTATGGCCTCCAGAATGGAGCAGTGATCGTGTCCGCCTTCCCTCAGTATGCCAAGTTTCCTCAGACTTAGCGCTACCTTCGCGGCACAGGTCCAGATATGTATAAATCTTAACAGGTTGTAAGTTTACAATCGTCTACAGACCCGCCTGTTATGTGGATCTTAAAGCCCCCCGTGATTCCGACGCAGGGCAGCCTCTGTACCCTTCGAAGTTCCTTGGTCCGTATACTCCACAGCCATCCACACGGGACATAGCATGCTGAGGTTTCAATGATCGGGTATGTGTTTTTCTAGCCAGCTCGCTCGGACGAGCTGATACTCCTTATGTAGCCACTAAACCACTAAATTTCCCATAAACATTCCATTAAGGAACTGGGGATACTTGCTGTTGTTGTAGCCACATTTTCATGTAGAGGTGGCGATCCTCGTCAAGCTCCTGTAGGTGAGCAAGTTTGTTCCGGTCCAATGGACCGATCGCCGCGGAAACAGTGTGGCCATTGGTTATTTAAAGGCACCAATAACTCGCCTTGTCATAGCGAGCAACATAGGCACTCAGTATTTGTACAGGAGCCGGTCTCTCACTGAGACTCTCCGTTCCATATCGCTGATTGTCCGCGACTGTCGTTGCAGCTACTCCGTATGGAGCATTCCACTATCCGCAACTTGCGGACGCGCCCGGTAACTCGCAGCTTAGCATATCGTGACAGTAATGATAACCACACAGATCGGACCTCCACGTTCTAGCCTGTGAGGTGCCAACAGCTATCCCGTGCCGAGTGGGGTTACTTGTCTCATATCAATGAGTGCAGTCCGTTTTAAAATAAAGCTCAAAGGGGCCTCCTTTTTATGCCAAATCCAAATGGCATGCCGCATACCGACACCACTTAGTAGAGAAGTTTTAACATAGCAGGATACTTTACAAATGTACATGCATGGACATGCTTACCTCTGCGTCACGGTGGCTTACTCCTTATGTCGCTTCCGGTAATAAATACATCAGCTGGCAACACGTCGGCTCCTGCTGCTTCGTTGTTTTTTAGTCGGTTCACTATTACTCTGACTAAGCGTCATACATTCTATGCCATCATCAAGGAAAGGTTCTGAGGCATTCTCGTTGTGGTGTGTGTGGTATTTTAGCAGTGTGTTGTGATCTATTTTTCGTCTGTTGGTTCTGCTGAATATCCCAAAAAAGGAATTCGGAGAAATCCATGCTGATGTTCGGCGAATGAAAATTCTCCAGCGATCCTGGGAGAGGAGTAGTCCCTCAAGCGCCTTGGCCACTGATGAGAGAAGAGAAATCGGTCTGTACGACTCCCCCTTTCTCGGGACCTTTTCAGATTTTCAGACTTTAGTGGCGGGATCACTCCGCTCATCTTCTAGACTTCGATTACTGCAAGATTGCTCAAATACAGGTTGAGGACATTTGGAAGGTACTCGATTCCTGGTAAATCCAGATTCTTCAGCATTAGGGGCCCAGCGCCTTGGATGACTTGGCGACACGTATGACATTCTTAACTTCATCTCTTCTTAACTTTGTGAAGGTCGTCCATAGGCTCGGAGACCACAGATGTGACGTCTCTCCTCCTAGCCTTGTCATTTTCGGGATGCACTATAACTTGACGGTTGAACAAGCTAGCGTTTATTTACTGGCCAATAAAAGTTGCGTCGCCAAAAGTGACTGAGGTCCTATCATTCCAGCTTACGGGCGTCGAAAGTGACCTAACAGTAGACCACAGATAGCCTTAAACTAAACCTAAGTTACATTACTTCAAGTGTACCAGCCACATATTCCACTTATGTTCATTGACTTTCCTGTTAATTTGCAGGTTCAGTTCGCCGATTCTGAGGGTCGGGAGGGTCAGTGCAACGAATCCCCAGTACCATTGCATGAGCCGGGAATTTGAGCAGCTATTGGGGTAAAATAAAGTGTCTCTCAGCTACTAGCCCATTTGAGGGTGGTGTCAGCTCACTAATTCGACGATTGGTGTGCTCTCTGAAGCCGACCCAATCGACTTTCTTTTAATTGATAAACGTCCGGCGCTCAGAGGTTATGAAATAGAGTGGTGGTCGCAAAGAAATGACGGCTTGCCAGGATACGTCAATCAGGAGATCAGGCGTAATCCGGGGGTTTGACATCTTCGTTGACCAAACGTGGAGCCTTCAATCTGCTCTGCATAAAAGCTATGCCTCGCTGGTCGTTACCTAGAGGAGACTGGCATGAAACGTGATGCGCATCCAAGTCTGATACCCGGCGATTGTAGACAGAAAGTAGGCCACTAACGTTGGGCCTGTAAACTTGCCCAATAACTGGGTCACAATAGCCAATCTGCGGTATGTGCACGTTGTATAGCTCTATCTCGGCAGTACCGTAGCTGACATCTATCCCTTGCATTTCATGTAGAGGGCACTAGCGTCAGGAGCAGGTGAGATGTGTCTATACTACACAGAATGGCGTATCACGAAGACCAATCCCCCACCTCTATCCCGTAAGCGATCCTTGGCACATTGTAACCACGACAACTGTGTAGGCTGCAGTTGTTGGTCAGACTCATAAAGTCTACGATTTCGCCAATAGCCAATCTGCGGTATGTGCACGTTGTATAGCTCTATCTCGGCAATACCGTACCTGACGTCTATCCCTATACATTTCATGTAGGGGACACTAGCGTCAGGAGCAGGTGAGATGTGTCTATGCTACACAGAATGGCGTATCACGAAGACCAATCCCCCACCTCCATCCCGTAAGCGATCCTTGCGTAGCACATTGTAATCATGACAACTGTGTAGGCTGCAGTTGTTGATCAGACTCAGAAAGTCTACAATTTCGTCGATCTTATCGCGGAGACCATTGCAGTTCAAATGAAAGAAAGATACACTTTCCGGCACTGGTCAGGCAACATTGGGGCAGGAGTGTTGCTCTTGCGAATATTACCGCACAAGACTGGCCCGAGGGGTCACATAGTCTGGTAACGAGGACTTCAGAGGCTACGATGACTACGCTTGTGGCCCACTGCTGTCTATGTTCACACTACACCTTGCAACATATTCTGTGGGACTGTATTCCCGTAGTGACGTAAGGCCACTAAGGCGTTATTGTCTTTCTTGTACTTCCCCTTGTGCGTATGCTGCACAAGCTTTGTATAGAGTTAGGACATTCCAGGTGGAGATTTTTAAATTATGGTTCTTAATTTGTTTGCGATTTCATCAACGTTATATACGGTATTTTGAACACGGGCGGCCTTAACCATGTCTTATTTATGTCATATGTCAGCTCAATTAAATGTAGCAACTCCAGGTGACTCCACAGGGAGATCGGTGTTCATAATTGTGGTGAGGAACAAGATTGGCCTGGACTTTGTCAAGTTTAAGCCACGTAGAATCGCTTGTTCGCATAACTTTAGTTTCCAAATATGCTATTAAATATTGTGTTAAGGGGTTCGAACATTTTTTTATCATTGTGCCTATTTTATTGAATAACAAGGAACAACAAACGAATTTTTATGATTAAAAGTATTTTTTGTAAACAGCATAAGAAACTCAAAGGATTTTACCATCTGCTAAAACAATTATTTTTGGAAAAATTCAAATAACAAAACCAACAGAACAGCAGAATAATGATTATTATTATTATTTTTTTTTTTCTTTTATTTTTCTTTTGTTTCTTTACAATTTTTTCTGTTTTCTTCACAAAAAAAAAACAAACACATATCAAAAAAAAAATCTAAATCAAAAAATACAAACAACAACAAATCTCAATGAAAACAAACAAACAACAACACAACAACTTTCACTGGAATATTATGAAAACTGCATCAAAATCTGTGCTCTGGCATTGACGACAACAAAATGGATTTTATTGGATTTTTCTACAAATAAAAAACACACATACACACGAAATGTATGCACAATAAATGTAAAATTAAAAAATCTTTTTAAATGTGTGCGTATATTTTGAAAATCCCATATAACCATACGTATAAACCTTCATACATATGTATGTGTGTGTGTTGTACATCAACACAAAATCACTTGGATTCTTCGTCGACTATCTGCTTTCAACAAATATTTCATAATGCATAAAACACTACTTGCACACATCAAACACTTTCTGTTGTACACCCACACCCACACACACACCAATACGACCGACCCATCACCAATTGTGCACCATCATAAAAATAGATCCGTACTTCAAGCAGTAGAAGAACAGCCAGACACTACCGTTGAAATTCCATCAGAAACAGCACAAAGTTCCACTATCAGCATCACAACTACCCCCAACACTACTGGCACAATATCCGCCGCTACTGCTGCTCTGCCTCCAAAGAGGACACTAAAGCCTCCCTCTGTGGTGGTAAAAGCGCGAGTTAAGCAGGCTGTTGATGCTGCTGCGAATGCATTAAAGCCAAACGAAAATATTGTTAGACATGAGTCAACAACAATGGTGACAACAAGTGCTGAGCAAACGTCAAAACCGCAGGACAAGGAGCCAAAAATGAAAATTCCAAAAGCGAAAGCAAAGGCAAAAGTAGCAAAAGCAGCAGCATCACCAACTTCAACAGCATCAGACACAGATGGTGGTGTACTGAGTGCGAAATCAGTTAAGTTGAAGGCTCAGGGCAATGCCAGCATTACATCTCCCACAGCACCCACTCTTCCTGCCACTTCGACGATGAACGTCTCAACGAGCCAGGTGCCAGCGGAAACACCAAAACTGGCAACAATACCAGTAACAAAGAAACCCTCATTGTTGCCAAAGCCAAAGGTTAAAGTTGTTATACCACCCGCTCTTTTGTACAAACAACAACAACAGCAGCAGCAGCATCAAGACCTGGAACCGGAAGTTGAAGAATCTACCTCACCGCCCTCTAGTCGCATACCCGTATTACGTTCTCCTGCCCATGCAGAGAAAAGAGCTTCGCAAGTCTTAAATGCCTCAATAGACCCCATGTCCCTAGAGACGGGCACATCTTCTAAGGATTCAAAGAAAGCCAATGATTTTATAAAGTAAGTTCGAGATGAGAGCAAAAGAAAGAAAGAAACATACTCACACACATCCATGCATTCCCATCAACCCTCAGAGACCAGTTGTTAGAATGCCACACCTCTGTCTGCCTTTTTGCGGGGCATACGTATGTATGTCTGTGTGTATGAATGCATATCTTTAGGAATGCATAACTATAGCATTCGTCCTTGCCATCATTAGCACTACCTTAGTTCACAGACCCCTCCTGCTTTCACCGTATGTGTTCACATCATGATCACCTCTCACCGAACCCTTATTGTATCTGGTCTAGCAATGTTTGTACCCCCCCTCTATATGTTGTATTATTATTACATATTGCATTTGCGTTTATTCCCTTTGTATGTATGAGTGTTAGTCAATATTTACAGGATTTAGGAAATATTATTTTTTTCTTTTTTTTTGGCAAAACTCATATCTCTAACAAGCAAGGATGTGTTTTCAATTTATTTGATAACTGGATACGATGGCCTTGAAACAAATACCAAGGGTATATGATACGAAGATATCCCTTTAAGAAAATATAACATGATGCTGGTGATGGTAAAGTAGGTTATGTTGAATTTTGCAAATATTTAGCCAAAGTGGCATAAAATAAAATAAAATAGAATAAAATAAAATAACAAAATAAAATAAAATAAAAAAAAATAAAATAAAATAACAAATTAAAATAAAATGAAACAAAATAAAATAACTTAAAATAAAATAAAATAGAAGGTCATAAAAGAAGTCGTTGAGCAAAATTGCAGCAAAATCTGATAAAAATTGCGCATTATGGAGGCCCAAGAAGTATAATCGGGAATTCAGTTTATATGGGAGCCATATCTGGTTTTGGACCGATTCGGACCATACTTTTCACATCTGTTGAGTATCATAGAAAAGGTCAAAGTAAAAATTTCAGTCAAATCGGATAAGAATTCCGCTCTCCAGAGGCTGAAGAAATATAATCGGGAGAACGGTGTATAGGGGGGAGCCTTACCATAACATGGACGATATGGCCCATTTACAGATATGGGCTATGACTAACTACCCAAAAGGTATGTACCCCGTACATTGGGTAAATACCCGGGTATTTAACTATACATACCCAGAAGGTGTGTGTTTGTAATTTTGCAGATATCTGGGGTATAAAAAACATATAAAAATTGTTGATGATTTCGTATGCTTTGTGCATAGACCTGACCTTCTGATCTCATAAAGTCGGACTATAGACTTGAGGCAATAAATTACTAATTTTTCATCCGACATCGATGCAATTTGGCACAGGGGGTTCTGGTAGACCCCTACTCACTGCTGTGAGATTTGGTCCTGATCGGACTTTATTTGTATAAAGTTGCCATATAGACCGCCTACCCCATTTCCCGCTATTGGGTATTAAGGCCATAAAAGATCCATTTATTATCCGATTTCTATGAAAACTGGCACAGTGAGTTCTGGAAGACCATTTCACATTCCTGTCAGATGTGACCCATATCAGACCATATTTGGATAAAACTGCCATATAGGATGATTTTCCATATGAGCCCAAAACCTTAAATCGACAGATCGGTCTATACGGATCGATCGATCTGGGCCAAATTTAAGAAGCATGGCGAAGGGCCTTACGCAACTCACTGTCTCAAATTTCGGCGACATCGGACAATAAATGCGCCTCTTATGAGCCCAAAACCATAAATCGAGAGATCGGTATATATGACAGCTATATCCAAATCTGGACCAAACTTCTCACATAGCAATGAGTGCAGTCCGATTCAAGTTTAAGCTCAATGATAAGGGGCCTGCCTTTTTTAGTCGAGTCCGATCGACGTGCCGACGTGCGATCCCTCTTTGGGCAGAAGTTTTTACATGGAATAATACCTCACACATATAGCCAGCATTAGGAGGCTCTTTGGGCAGAAGTTTTTACATGACATAATATCTCACACATGTATCCAGCATTAGGAGGCTTCAAAATTTTTCTGATGGTTTCGCCAGGATTCGAAACAAGGGGTTCAGCGTTATAGGAGGACACGTTAACCTCTGCGCTACGATGGCCTCCTAAAAATAAAAATATGAACTTAAAAACAAATAGGAGCGTGCTGAGTTCTCCGAATCTTAAACCCTCCACCATGGATCGCATCTATCGTGTTCTTTGCACATTATCTCTTTAATAAATAAGGACGGAGGAGCTACTTCAAGTTATAGTCCGATTCGGGACTCAAGAAGCAAAATCGGGAGATCGGTTTATGTGGGAGCTGTGTCAAGCTATAGTTCGAATCGGAACATATTACACACGTATTTGAAGGCCATGGGAGAAGCCGTTGTGCCAAATCTGATGAGAATTTCGCTCTCTTGAGGCTCAAGAAGATCAAGATCCCAGATCGGTTTATATGGCAGCTATATCAGATTATGTACCGATTTGAACCATACTAAGCATAGTTATTGGAATTGATATCACCAAAACACTACGTGCGAAATTTCTGTCAAATCGGACGAGAAATACGCCCTCTAGACGCTCAAGAAGTCAAGATCCCAGATCGGTTTATATGGCAGCTTTATCAGGGTATGGACTGATTTGGACAGTACTTAGCTCAAATATTGAAAGTGATACCAAAACACCACGTGCAAAATTACAGCCAAATCGGATAATAATTGCGCCCTCTGGAGGCTCAAGAAATCAAGACCCAAGATCGGTTTCTATGGCAGCTATATCAGGTTAGATACCGATTTGAACCATAGTTTGCATAGTTATTGGAAGTGATATCAAAACACTACGTGCGAAATTTCTGTCAAATCGGACGAGAATTACTCCCTATAGAGGCTCAAGAAGTCAAGACCCAAGATCGGTTTAAATGACATCTATATCAAAACATGGGCCGATATGACCAATTTACAATCCCAACCGACCTGCACTAATAAGAAGTATTTGTGCAATATTTTAAGAGCCTAGCTTTGCAAATTTGTCCATGAACATTAAGGATTTGGGGCAAACTTCTCACAAATCAATGAGTGCTGTCCTATTCAATTTTAAGCTCAATGATTAGGGACTTCCTTTTTACAGCCGAGTCCGAATGACGTGCCGCGAGCGACATCTTTTTGGAGAGAAGTTTTAACATGGCAATGTACTTCACAAATGTCGCCATCACTAGGAACGGATAACCATCGCTGAAAAAATTTTTGTCATAGGCGGACATGCTAACCTCTGCGTTACGGTGGCATCCTAGCGCCTTGCTTTACTCTTTCGAAAGTTAGCGTGCTTTCGACAGATGGACGGACGGACAGATGGACGGACGGACAGACAGACGGGCGGACAGACGGGCGGACAGACGGGCGGACAGACAGACGGACGGCCGTTGTTAGATCGACTTAAAATTTTATGGCGATCAAGAATATATATATATATACTTTATGGGAACTTAGACGAATATTTCGAGGTGTTACAAACAGAATACCGAAATTAGTATACCCTCATCGGATGGTGGCGCGAATAAAAAATATTTTCAGCTCACACCTCGATTATACCGCGATGGCAGCTCATACCATCGCGGTATAATCGATGCGACGATAGGAAACCTGGAAGAAAGTGGAGAGGTTTCCGATCGGAAACCTGAGATGAACATTGAAGTCGAGTGCGACGCACTGTTGCCATCGGTACAGTCTTGGATTGACGGAACCCTAGTATTGCCATCTGGAAGATCATGTGACACGGATGGATCAAAGCTAGAGTACAGATTGGGGCTGGGGGTATACATTGAGAATCCAGGGACAGACATCTGTTTTAGACTGCCTGACCATAATACGGTCCTGCAGGCGGAGATCCGGGCGATCTCGAGGACGTCTAGTCTGAACATCTTTACCGACAGTAAAATTACCATAAGGGCAATAACAACCAGGACGGTAAAGTCACAAACACTCTTGCAGTGTAAGAAGGAGAACAACGCCTTCTCTGAGGATGGGAAAATCCGCATCGTTTGGGTGCCGGGCCATAACGGAGTAAGGGGAAATGAACTTGGTTAACCCGAAGCCTTTCGGGTCGACACAGTCCGAGTTAAGGGAGTGGACGACGAGCACGCATGCAACATTGTGGAACAGCAAAACGGTCGGTAGGACGGCGAAAATACTATGGGGGGATCCGGATCGTGAAAAGACGAGGCTATTGATGAAAGCAAGCAAGGTATCATAACGGAACACATAGGACTGCGAGCTCACTTATGTAAAATCGGTGCGGCAAGTGATAGCATGTGTAGGGCATGCGGGGAAGATGATGAGACGTTGGAGCATTTCCTTTGTCATTGCCCGGCTTTCGCGTCCAACAGATACCGGTACATAGGTGGAGACACAATATCAGACATGAACCAACTTAGGTTCTTAGTCTCATCATCTTGATAGCAATGAATAAAAATTTTTCACGCTCTTTACCACAGGAACAGGGGAAGGAAGATATCGGCGGTTCCTATCGTGGAACCACTCCAATATCTTTCGAATCTTCTATAATGGAACTTATTTTGCATCCCAGTGCAGTACAGGCACACAGCAAACCCTAGCCAGTAATCCTGAGAAAGATAATCTACACTGACATTGGAAATGCTCCAACGTCTCATCATCTTCCCCACATGCTAACAATGAATAAAAATTTATCAAGCTCTTTACCACAGAAACAGGGGAAGGAAGATATCGGCAGTTCCTATCGTGGAACCACGCCAATATCTTTTGAATCTTTGCATTCGCTATCTTAGACAAATCCTTAAAGGAAAAAGAAACTATAATGGAACTTCTTTTGCATTCCAGTGCAGTACAGGCACATAACAGATGTTCTATAGTTTCCTCTTCCTCGATGTTTGGACAATGGAAAATAATCTTGCAGCACCAAATTTGTGCCCATTTTTCAACCATTGCCATTGGGGTCTTGTATCAAAGACATAACCTGTAGCAAAAGGCACACTTAAAGGGCAGTTTCTGTGGACATACCCCTGTTTTAGGCCTGCTTTTGTAGCGACAGGCGATCTCTGGGAGTCTTCGCCCTTAAATATGCCTTAATCATTCTTTCTAGAGTCTTCAGCATATACGGGTAGTATATACAGCTAAAAAATTTAAATTTTTGTAGTATGTTCTACAAAACAAAAATAATCAACCCTGAGCTTCAATAGACATTTGTTTCAAAAACTTTCTTTTGTTACATGTTTAAAAATTCGTTAGAAAACTGTTTGTACCTTATTTAACATTTCTTGGAGATGTTCCAAAAGACTTCCCTTCGTATTCTAAAGCCTTAACTTAGAACCTTATTTTTCTCCTTTCTCCTTTCCTTGTATTAAACTCCAGATTTGTTTCACCAAAAAAAAAAACTCTTTACCAAATTGCACCCATCAATGTAAGCTGAGGTAATCGCACCCCTTTAAATGGCATAGTAGCTTGGCACTTGGCACTTAGCAAAATGTTGTGTATATCTCAGCCATCTCAAGAGGTTAAGAATATTTGGCGTTGCGACAAACACCTGCTGTTGTTAATTTAAGTTGATAATATTGTAGCCTCCTCAGTAAATGGATATCCGTATACTTGCCCTAGTGGGCGCATTGTAGATGTGTACAGCATTACCCCACCAACCCTAAGGAGCAGCTTGGTTTTTAATTTATGTACCTGCTACTACCATTTGGGGGTTTTAAGATGTTTTAGATCATAGATAAGCAGAATAATTTTTTTGTTGACTTTTTTTTTGGGTGTCTAAGGTTTCTGTTCTTGTCATTTTCCATGTAATTTTATTGTTGGCTAAATGTTGAACTGGCACGCAAATCAAGTTTCTTTTTGTATAAAAAAAAAAATGTTTTCCCACTGTAATTATTTGATATTGTGATAGTCCTAAGTACTTTTTAGACTTCAAGTTGAAATGGTTTTAATTTAAACTTTTATGGTCCAGTTATATTTTATTTGCAATTTCCAAAGCACTTTTATTTTCTTTGTTGCGTTTTCCTCAATGATTTCCTTTTATAAAAATGTTTTCTGTTTTTTTTTTTTTTTTACTTTTAATAAATAAATTTTTATAGATATTTTTTATTTCCATGTTCTGGGTGTTAAGGTTTTTTTTCTTCGGTTTGGTCTGACATGTTTCTATGTTTCCTCATTTAATATGCCCCAATCATGTTTCTAAATTGTCATCATATAATTAATATAATTTTTTATTTTTCCTCCCCTCCTCTCCCCCCACCTGTGTGGGTTCCTTCATTTCCTTTATGCCTTATCAAAGCGCTGAGAAACGTGCCTCCTGGCGTGCTGCCCGTTTGCGTTCGCTGGAGAAGGGTGCCGTGGAGGCTCAAACTGTTATCCAGAATATGACCAGAATTGCCGATGACCTGTCAACGGACCTACTTCCCACAGAGGTTAGTATTTGAATTCATGTCCTTTTTTTATATTATGTTTTTTGTTTTTTTTTGTGTGCTTTTACTAACGTTCGCATTTAGCCTTAATGTTGCCACATTTACACCAATTAAAATAAAATGAAATTGAATGGTAAAGAAACATAATACTGAGCGTTTTTGGCATGACAGAATTGAAGTAAAGTTAAATGTTGTTCATTCTGCACTCTGAGTAATTGATAACAAGAGTGAATAAGTCTAACATAAGATGAGTTAAGTAGGAAGACCGGGGATTAAGCAGCCATTTCGAAAGAATGGAAATAAAGTTAAATGTTGGTCATTCTGGACTCTGAGTAATCGATAAAAAGATTGAATAAGCAGCCATTTCGCCTACCAGAAGTCTATCTTCTTCTTATATATTGGGTTGCCCAAAAAGTAATTGCGGATTTTTCATATAGTCGGCGTTGACAAATTTTTTCACAGCTTGTGACTCTGTAATTGCATTCTTTCTTCTGTCAGTTATCAGCTGTTACTTTTAGCTTGCTTTAGAAAAAAAGTGTAAAAAAAGTATATTTGATTAAAGTTCTTTCTAAGTTTTATTAAAAATGCATTTACATTCTTTTAAAAAATCCGCAATTACTTTTTGGGCAACCCAATATATAAAAATCAATTTGTGTTTGTTTGTGTGTCCCTTATAGACTCAGAAACGCCTGAAAATTTCACTGATGGTGCATAATGATCTCGTGGTGAAAATAGGGTACTACATTTTTTTATATCTGAAGGGGGAGCGGACCCTCCCCCTTACCCTAATTTTTAGAAACACCAGATCTCGGAGATGGGTGGTGTGATTTAAGCGAAATTTTGTATACTGTCTTATAGTAACCTACAAATTTCTCACCTACAAGTACTCAAATTTCGGATAGGGTACCTAGGGGTGGCGCCCCATCCCAAAATCAACCAAATATATACATACACCAATCACGACAATATGGGACAAATGAAAGGTATTTAAGAGTATAATACGAATCGGATATCCAAATGTCGGACCAAGTGTTTGTGGGACCACCCAACCCCCAAAATACCCCTAAAGCAGACATATTTACCGACCATAGCAATATGGCACTCAAATGAAAGGTATTTACGAATAAAATACGAATCTGATATACAAATTTGGAACAAAGTTTCGGGGGGTCTTCCCCTTCCCCAAAACAGCCCCCAAACAGGACTTATTTATTAACCATAGCAATAAGGGGCTTAAATAAAAGGTATTTGAGTGTAGAATGCCAATCTGATATCCAGATGTGGGACCAAGTGTTTGTGGGACCGCCGGAGAACATACCCCAAAGAAGACAAATTTACGACCATAGCAATATGGGACTCAAATGAAAGGTCTCTGGAAGTAAAGTACGAATCTGATATCAATGGTCGGGAAAAGTGTCTACGGGGCCACGCCACCCTCACAACACCACCCAAATAGGAAGTATTTGCTGACCATAGCAATATGAGACTCAAATAAGAAGTATTTTAGAGTAGAACAGAAATATGATATATATTTTCAAAGCCAAGTCACTGAGTGGCTGCCCCATCCCCCAAAATACCCCCAAACCGGTCATGTTTTCCGACTATATAAAAATGGAGATCAAATAAAGGGTAATTGGGAGCAGACCATGAATCTGACATCAACATTCGGGACCAACTGTCTAGCGGAAGTCCCACAACAACCCCCAAGTAGGACGTATTTGCTCACCCAGACAATTTTGATCTTCAAGACAGTGAAGCTCGATAACTATTTGCTGGCTTTTTCAATAAGGGTTTAAGTGAATGGTATTTGAGATTTGAAAACGAATTTGATGTCCAATTTTGAGGCCCAATGGCAATATGGGATTCAAATATATGAGAATAGAGCACGTTGCTGATATATTTAAGGGGCTTTGTGTTTGGCAAAACACCCCTAAATCGGACATATTTAGCGACCATGTCAATGTGGAGCTTAAATGAAAGGAATTGGGGGGGAGAGCGAGAATTGATACCCACTTTCGGTACCAATTTTCTGGGGGTCTACCCCTTTCCCAAAATACCAAACAAACAACAAATTTTTACTGACCGTCGCAATATGGGACTCAAATGAAAAGTATTTGCGAGTAGAATACGAATCTAATATCCAAATGTGGGACCAAGTTTCTGGGGGTCTACCACTTCCCCAAAACAGCCCCCTAAACAGGACTTTTTTACTGACCATGGGAATATGGGAAGACAAATTTGTGACCACAGCAATATGGGGCTCAAATGAAAGATCTTTTGGAGTTAAGCACGAATCTGATATCAATATTCGGGAAAAGGGGTCTATGTGACCACCCCACCCCCATAACACCATCCATGTAGGACGTATTTGCTAACTATTCCAATATGGGGCTGTAATAAGAGGTATTTTAGAGTAGAACATGAATCTGATGTAAATTTTCAGGGCCAATTCCCTGAACATCCGCCCCATCCCCCAAAACACTTCCTCAACCGGTCATGTTTGCCGACTACAGAATTATGGGGATTAAATGAAAGGTTTTTAAGAGTAGACCAAGAATCTGATATCAACATTCGAGACCAACTGCGTAGGGGACATGCCACACTCATAAAAATCCCAATAAAAGACGTATTTGCTCACCATGACAAATAAGCCTTTACAGGGAGTGGATCTCGATATTGATAGTTTTTAGGGTCCATATCCCAAACCGGAAATTTTTCCAAACTTTTGCAATAAGGGGTTTTAATGAAAGGTATTTGAGATTAGAAAACGAATTTGATACCCAATTTTGAGGCCAATGGCTATATGGAGTTCAAATAAATTATATTTGAAAGTAGAGCACGATGCTGATTAATTTTCAGGACTAAGAATACAAATTTACCGATCATGGTCTCAAATATATGGTACTGGAGATTAGAAAACGAACCAATGATAACCAAACCAATTTTTCGGCCAAGTGTTTGGAGACGCCTCTTCCCATAAACTTCCCTTAATCCTATGGCAATATGAGGTGAATGAGAATTAAGTAAATGGTATTTGAGAGCAGAGCACCATGTTTATATATTTGTTTTCAGAGCTAAGTACCACTCCACCCCCGAAAACACCCCTAAATCGGACACCATGAGAATATCGGCCTCAAATAAAGTCTTTTAAGAGTGGAGTACATCTATTTTCCAAAATAAAACACTTCGAGCGAATTCATGGACCAATAAAATCATATGGGAATAGATAAAACCATTTATATTGTTCTACTGTTAGTCAAGTGATAAACATTTACTATTTTCGTAGCATGGTATTCATAAAGCTCTTGAATTGTCAAAAATAAGTATTCAAAGGATAATTTTGTTCCATATAAAGTAGAAGAAGGCGCAGAGGAGCCGTCCCGGTTCAGCTAGTAAAATTATAAAAAATAGTTGAAATCAACATTTTGCAATCAATACTTCAACATAGTCATGCCAGAAATAAGAGACTTTTGAATACAAACATTTTAGAAATTCTACCTATCTTATCAAGTCTAAGCAAAAACTTATTAAATTGAGCGCTTACCACAAAATTGCCACACAATCATCATTTGTTAATAACAATTACGGTTCATTCTCATTATCAATTAAAAAGAATAAAGTGAAGGCGTAAAAATGTAAAATTTTTAAGGAAAATAAAGAAAGTATATGTAGAACAACATTTTAAATTCAAGATGTGGAGAAAAAAACATCAAAATATAACAACAACAACTCTGGTTCTTACTCTTCAATATTGAATAGACAAACTTCAGTGTAAAGAGTATGAGCTAGGGTTCTTATTACAATTTTAAATAACAATGTTGGGTATTGTTTGTGTTTTGCTTATCTTGACTCTCTCTTACAACAAATCGACCCATATTTAAGTAAATAAGTGTTGGTGTAAATGTGGCCATATATTGTTAACTGGTGGTTTGTGAAGAAAGGGTCCACTTTACCTCAAGCAACTTAACATGCATCTATCTTTCATCTATATTTCATAATCTCTCTAACAAATTCATCTTGTTTTGATTATATTCTTTCTATATTGTTAAATAAATATTTACATATTCCAGTGTTATAGTATTGATTGTATTCATGTCTTACCATAAGGTTCGAATGGTTACTGAACAGCTTTGTGTTTTGATTGATTTGCACTAAACCAACCAATTTGTTTTATTTTTGGAATATAAAGAGCCATACTAATTTTTTTTTATAAACGCTTTAAGCCAACTAACAGCAAACGATATATTTTGGGTTTTCTTCTCTCTCTCTCTTTTATTTAATCATATATTCAATTTCAAACATCCTGTGGCCATGGATTGCCCCCCAAAAACATAGTTCAAGGCTGAAAGGGATAACTTGTTTGATTTGTTGGATTTTTATTTTGTTTTTTTTTTTTTTTTTGGCCTTGCTCAGAACGTTTGGCTGACATATGACCGACCAACTGTCTGACCAACCAATAAAGCAATTGATCATTCATCATCATTTCAAAATGTCAAGCATAGAAATGTTATGTTGCAGAAACGGAAATTAAATACAGCCTATATTGTTCGTTTTGCACAGATTTTTTTTTATTTTTGGAAATTAATACCAACGACAACGGCAATGATACAAATACTACAACTGATAATGAAATGACATTTGAGGCAATATTTGATGGCAATAGTGTTATATGATTGTTATGTTATAGATAAATACTGGGAAATATGTTGATTAAGATTGATGGGCATTTTCGTACTTTTATAGGATCGAATCACTAAGTTATGGTCTAAATTTAGAAATCCATCAATTCGTTCGAATACTATTACGGAATCTAATTAATATGTGGAGCTGATAGAGAATATAAACAAGTGAAAAGGCCGGGCCGAACTTTGGATACCCACCACCTCGGGTATATATGTAAACCCCATTTCGTCACAATCCGTTGAAAATTGGTAAACTTAAGCAACCAAAGGTCGGTAGGACGGCGAAATTCCTATGGGGGGATCCAGATCGTGAGATGACGAGGCTATTACTGAAAGGAAGCAAGAAGGAGGCCAGTGTAGCTATTGGTATCATAACGGGACACGTAGGACTACGAGCTCACTTATGTAAAATCGGTGCGCCAAGTGGTCCTACACATGCGGACATGCGGGGAAGATAATGAGACGTTGGAGCATTTTCTTTGTCATTGACCGGCTTTCGCGTCTAACAGATACCGGTACTTAGGTGGAGACACAATATCAGACATGAACCAACTTAGGGGAGTGGCATTGAAAACAATTAAGGATTTTGTAAGAAGCACGGAATTCCTAACTTAGAATTTTCTTTTTAAAGGTTATTTTATAGCTTTTAGAGCGCACAACAAGCCGATTACTGGCTTAGGTGTATGTCCATAGTGGCATGGGGCGGATTAATATATGCACTCTCTTTTCAACGTAACCTAACCTAAGCAACCAAATTCGGCATGGATATTGAATGGCCTAATATATATGTCACTATTCAATTCTGTAGAACAAAATATTGGCCTTTTTGGGAGATATATCCAATTATAAACCGATATGAACCATATTAAGGTCGGATATCGTGGGGCTTAGAAAAACTCACTTTATTTATTACCTAATTTCAGCGAAATTAGGTAATAAATAAAGCTTTTATGGGCTTCAGTCCCCTTATCGAAAGATCGGTCTATATGGCAGCTATATCTAAATACAGTCCGATGTGAGCCATATTTAGGTCAGATATCGGGAGGCTTAAAATAAATTAAATAAATAATAAATACCATAGTGCTTTGTAAAGATATTCACACTCGACGTCCTAGCCTTAGCACTACACCACTTCACGCATTCCGTGATCTCCCGGATCTCCGCCTGCAGGTCCGTATTATGGTCAGGCAGTCTAAAACAGATCTCAGTCCCTGGGTTTTAAATGTAAATCCCAGGGCCCACTCTGTCCTCTGGCTTTGACAGTTGGCAGAAATGTCAAATTCTCTGTCGTTTATATGTGAGTGCGGAAGGAACTCCGGCGACATGGAACGAAGTACTTTTGAATTATTTTACTAGCATTTTGAGTTTCAAAGCCTATACCTTTTCTTTGTCTATGACTACGGCTCTGCATGGATCAATAAACGTGCTGCACGAATATACTCGACCGATATTTTGGCCAATTTTTTGGTCCTTACCTTGCTCTGTAAAATGGCTCAAATGGAAAAGTCCCTCTGATCGTCATCTGGCGAATTGGACAGCCACTCTACGGTCGAAATGAAGTGTGGAACATGATTTTTTCCGCCATTTCGGTTTGCCTTGTTATTACGTCCGTGGTCTACCACAGAAATGTATGGCTGTCGGTAAAATGGCCATAAGGGCAATAACAAACAGGACGGTAAGGTCACGAACAGTCTTGCAGTGTAAGAAGGAGATTAACGCTTTCTCTGAGGATGGGAAAATCCTCATTGTTTGGGTGATGGGCCATAACGGAGTAAGGGGAATGACAGGGCAGACGATTTGGCGGTAAAGGCCAGAGGACTCCCGTCAATAAACTTGGTTAACCCGAAGCCTTTCGGGTCGACACAGTCCGAGTTAATAGAGTAGGCGACGAATGCGCATGCAACATTGTGGAACAGCGAAACAGTCGGTAGGACGGCGAAAATCCTATGGGTGGATCCAGATCGTGAGAAGACGAGGTTATTACTAAAAGGAAGCAAGAAAGAGGTCAGTATAGCTATTGGTATCATAACGGGACACATAGGACTACGAGCTCACTTATGTAGAATCGATGCGGCAAGTGATAGCATGTGTAAGACATGCGGGGAAGATGATGATAAGTTGGAGCATTTCATTTGTTATTGTCCGGCTTTTATTTTTCATGTTGCTCATTTAAAAATTTTGTATTTGTTACTAGAGTTTTTATTTAGTTATTAGCATTTGTATCATTGCCGAAGTTTCTTTCTATGATTGATTGAAATATCTGAAATTAACCTATAGGCAATTGACTTAGAAAATTAAAATCAATTCAAACATACTACTGACATGTTTAAGGAAATTGAGTACAGCATTTAGTGTTCGATAGGCATTTAAGAAATCTTTAAATCATTTACAAATTGCCACTTGAATAAAATGCCAATAAACAAATAGAGCTTATTTAAAGGCTCTTTTGATAGGTACTTTGTTATTTTTGCAATGCTGGAAAATGTTTTATTTTCTTTCTGTGTGTGTGTCTTTTGTTTTTTTGTTTGCTCTGCAGCTAAACTTATAGGGGGATTATTTTGTTTTATTGTCCTGAAAGTTTGCTTAAATCCAAGATTTTTTAAATGGCCTTAGGCATCTGGCTCAGACCAGACGAAAAACACGGCAGTCTCTTTTCTTGTGGCAACAAACGCTGTATGGCTCTGACAGGTTTTTTTCTCTATTTTCCGATTTATTTATTTCACAAATGTTGGCTATTTTAGCAGTTAAGTGTCCTTTTGATTTGTTTGTTTTTATTGTTGTCGTCGTTTTTTTTTCTTTCTTTCTTCTTCACATCTCGACTAGTCAATACCATAATCTTTTCAATTTTTCTATAAACATTTATTGTATATCCGTATCCTGTCTCATTCTCTATCTTGTCTTGTGTGTGTTTTTTCTCATTCTCTCTTCTCTTCCCCCAAAAGCAGGCAACAAAAATTGTTTTTCCAAAAATTGCCATAAAGTCTAGTGATGGTGCGGTCGTTATACGTGAACGTGAAAAAATACTCGATGAGAAAATTGTTCGGCGCACTGAGGAGGTGCCTTGTCCCATAACGGGCCGTCCTCAATTGCGCACCGTTGAGTACATTGAAAAGATCATCGAAACCGAGGTTAGCATTGGAAATTGGCTATTTAAAGTATTTTTTTTATCGATATTCTGTGGCTTCACAATTTCAACATTTCAAAATTTTTTTAGTTCGTATCTCTTAACGTTGGTTTTGTTTGTTTGTTCTTCATTGGCTTTTCTCTACTCGGTAAAAGCTTTTATCGTATTGTGGTTTGAAGATGTTTTGGTTTCTTTTTCGTTTTTTGTTTTGTATTCGACTCTATGTTGCAGATTGTTTGATAAGCACCTTTGGTTTTATTTTGAGAAATTTTCTTTGTTGGGGTTTTGTAAAGAATATTTTTTTGTTGGTTTTCAGCAGTTAAGTGATAAAGCACAATGTTTGGAATTGCTTCTTTCTTTTTGTGTAGAAAGGAAATATTTTCAATATTGAGGGGGAGAAGAAAAGTAACATAAAAACTATCACTTACCAGTTATTTTTTAGCCTTAAGTATTATCGCTGAAAAGTGAAAAAAATAAGTTTTTTAGTAAGTAAAGACAAAAAATAATTAGATTGAAAAATGTTTATGATCATAAAAAAAATCTTTAAAATAGTAACAAAAACATTTGTGCAACAGGAAATAATTTTTGAGACAAAAAAACTCAAAAAGTCATTACCCTAATATATATTTTGATTTTCCATTATGGTCCTATATAGACAAAATCAGTTAAGGAAATCGAGGGGACACATTGGCTAATATGTAAGTCTCTGTGCAAATTTCAGCATAATTGTGTAATAAATGGGCCTTTTATGGCTCTAAGTCCTTGGTTCTATGATCCGTATATCAAGATATTGTCCCATAAAACATACCTTCGATCCTCACCTGTCTATGGTAAAAAACTATCTGTGAAAAGTTTCAACTTAAAATCGTTTTTTAAAGCCTGCAAAGTGATTCCAAATGATGGACATGGCTAGATTGTCTTAGGGAATATACCCCGTAAGAATCAGGATAAACAAAAGCACCGCGGTCTGATGTTTTGTGAGAAGCTTTTTGCGTCTCTTACCTATTATGAGAGAGACTCTCTTAGTTGAGCTCAGAGCATGGTACCTGGTCATGGTAGGATCTCAAGAAGTCTAATCGGAAGATCGGTTTATATGGCGGCTTTATCAGGTTATGAACTGATTGAGACAATACATGGCGCAGTTTTTGGAAGTCATTCCTCAGCGTTATTTGCAAAATTTCAGTCAAATCGGATAAGAATTGCGCCCTCTAGAAGCGTAAGAAATCAAGACATACGATCGGTTTATGTGGCAGCTATATCAGGTTATGGACCGATTTAAACTATACTTAGCACAGTTGTTGGAACTGGAACATTGCCATGTGCAAAGTTTCAGCCATATCAGATAAGAATTGCGCCCTCTAAAGGCTCAAGAAGTCTAAACCCAAGATCGGTCTATATGTAATCAAATCAGATATGGTATTTCCCTTAAAGGGTCAAAAAAGGACGACAAATATCCATCATCTCCGTTGGTGGTATTATGTTGTCTGCCACTAAAACTTCGAATAATGGAAAGGCTGCACCATGCTCCACACAGATTTCTTATTATGTCTCATACCCGCTGTGGCGGCTATCTCTATTCCCTTCCCTGGAAGGAAGGGAAGAGGTTTCCGATCAGATAGAGAGCGCGGCACTGCTGCCAGCGGCAGTTTTAGAATGACGGAACACTAATATTGCCATCTGGAAGACCATGATGCAGAGATGGATCAAAGCAAGAGGACAGAGCAGGCCTGGGGGTCTACATTGAGAATCAAGGGACTGAGATCCGGGCGATCACGGAATGCGTGAGATGGTGTGGTACTAACGCGAGGACGCCGAGTGTGAACATCTTTACAGACAGTAAAATGGCCATTTGGGGCAATAACAACCAGGACGGTAAAGTCACGAGTGACGGTAAAGTTTGGGAGTGAAGACCAGAAAACTGCCGCCCTTAAATCGGACTAAGTCAACAGACTGCCTGAGCGAAAAACGCGAGCGTGAGCGACAAACACTGTGAAACAGCGAAACAGTCGGCAGGACGGCGAAAATCCTATGGGATGATTCGGATGGTGGAGGGCGAGGCTGTTACCGAAAGGAAGTAAGAAGGAGGTCAGTAAAGCTTTTGGTGTCATAACGGGACACATAGGACTACGAGCTTGACGGAGTCCGATTTGAGGGCGTGAGCAAAAACGCGCATGTAACACTGTGGAACAGCGAAACAGTCGGTAGGACGGCGAACATCCTATGGGGTGATCCGGATCGTGAGTGTGCAAGGCTATTACTGTAAGGAAGTAAGAAGGAGGTCAGTAAAGCTTTTGGTGTCAAAACAGGACACATAGGACTACGAGCTCACTTATGCAAAATCGATGCGGCAAGTGATAGCATGAGTAGGGCATGTGGCGGGGAGATGATGAGACGTTGAAGCATTTTCTATGTCATTGCACGGTACTTAGGTGGGGACACGATACCAGACATGAACCAACTTAGGGGAGTGGTATGGAAAACATTTAAGGATTTTGTAAGTAGCACGGAATTCCAAACTTAAAATTTTCTTTTTCGAGGTTAGGTCATGGGGTAGATTAATAACTGCACCCTCTTTTCAACCTAATCTAACTTTGTCGAATTCAGAAGGGATATTCTCTTGAAATGAACTCGATAAGTCAAAACGGGAGGAGGAGCTACGGGGCTTGTGGGTAGTAGACTTAGCCGTTAGGTGCCCCAACAGATTGTATATCAGACGAGTTGGTAGGACTGCACATTCTAGGTGTACTGGATTTTGTGGGTGAATGCTCCAAGATTACATAGGTAGTTTTAAGGAGGTAGTCGGTGAAAAATAATGTGTAGGACACCTGCTATGTGTAACGCATTAACAATCAGAAGATGTTCTAATTCTTTGCAGACTTGTCTGCTTCAGTATTCTGAAACTATGGGTTGCCCAAAAAGTAATTGCGGATTTTTTAAAAGAAAGTAAATACATTTTTAATAAGGCTTAGAATTAACTTTAATCAAATATACTTTTTTTTTACAATTTTTTTCTAAAGCAAGCTAAAAGTAACAGCTGATAACTGACAGAAAAAAGAATGCAATTACAGAGTCACAAGCTGTGAAAAAATTTGTCAACGCCGACTATATGAAAAATCCGCAATTACTTTTTGGGCAACCCAATATTAGAACTTCTAAAGCCATCTGTTTAGAAGTACCACGGTTAGAAGTAGAGCTCCTTACTTTTCCTCTAAGTTAGCCAGCTGGAAGAATGCCGCCGTTAACTAATTAACCTTACACACACGGTATTTTTATGTTCAGCATTCAGTGGACTATATGAAATACTAGTGTAACAAGTTTCAGATTAGATTACAACAGAAAATTGCAAATTACATATTTTGCCCATGAACATTCCACTAAGGAACGGGGGCAATCTTCTCACATATCAATGAGTGCAGTTCGATTCAAGTTTTTAAGCTCAATAATAAGGGGCCTCCTTTTTATAGCCGAGTCTGAACGGCGTGCCGCAATGCGACACCTCTTTGAAAAGAAGTTTTACATGGCATAGTACCTCACAAATGTTGCCAACATTAGGAGGGAATAACCACCGCTGAAAATTTTTTCTGATTATTTCGCCAGGATTCGAACCCAGGCGTTCAGCGTCATATGCTGACATGCTAACTTCTGCGCTACAACGGACAGTCATACAAAAATCGCAAAATGCTTGAGATTTAAAATGTATATCTTTTTTAGGGACTAAAAGAAATATTTCGATGTATTGCTAATGGAATAACAAACTTAGCTTTACCTCCATTCTGTTGTGATGGGTATAAAACTACCTTACTATTATAATATCTTGACTAATAGTTCCGTGTAATCTGTAAATCACCTTAGGTTGGATACTCTCAATTAGAAACACTCGATTATCTGTTGAAAATTAAAATCACAATATTCAATTTTACTATTTATGCCACATGGCTTTAATCGAAGTGTATTTATAGAAATCCTTAATCGTGCTCCACCAACCCCCCAAATAAATATTTCCCTTTTACACAAATATCGATAAAGAATTCCAACACTGTGCATAAGGAGTGTATGATGTGTGTGTGTGTAATTAGTAGCATTAAATATCGTTTTAGATGAGATTTATTACAAATTGCATGTGGAAAATTTTGTAAACAAATAATTGCCATATCAGTTCCACTGAGAAGTAAGAAGCTCATGGATCTTGTATAAATAGAGGCGAAATACTATTTCACACTAAATCCCATAACTGTGAAATTTACATTAAAATTATATAAAACATTTGTAGATAAATGACATTAGCTGCTGCACACACTACATGCACACTTTGTTATCCTGTGCAATCCTTGTAGCTTATTCCACAGAGATATAATTAAATAATACAATTAAGTCACACATATAGAACAACACGCACACTCTCACATAGGCAAGCAAGAATTTATTTAGAATTTCCTTTTTCAAATTTAATTAATTTAGCCCATCTTCTTTTGTCTATAGATATGTACAGTTAGAAATGCATATGTATTGCTCCCATACATGTTTAGTTGTCGTAGTCTAAGAGATTCTTATTTGTTGGTTAACTGTATGTATTTCGTATAGTTCTTGAGAATTTTGTGCAGCACTTATGCACAGTAAAATACTTAAACTTATACACACACACACACTGCCACCCATTGGCTTTTGAACACGTATTTATGTTGTATGTCGAGAATAATAACAGCTCGATTGCCTTTGGCATAAGCATTTTTACTCACTCAGTCACTGTTTCTCACACACACACACACACACACCCAAACACTTTTAGCTGTTGTTCTCCACATTGTGGGCGTCTTATGAGCACCCACACAGTCACCAGTATAAAAATATATCTCAGCGGCCCACGTAAAACCCACGCAGATTTAAGCTCACACCCGCACTCATTCACTCAGTCAACAACCCATTTGTAGAAAAGCGCAATCAGGCACCTTGTTTCAAATACACACACACACACTTATAAAATTCATGCTGCTGACGCATATCACAGCACTCTTCTTTAGTTTTTGGGTGAAATTGTAACCATAATTTATAGAATATATTCAACCTTGAGTTTATTAAATTACAACTACATAATTTTGCAAGAGTATATATATTTAGCTTTGATTTTATTGATGACACTAACATATTTGAAAACCACCCACAGCAATAATGAAGCATTGCAAAAAAAATTGCAACAAAATGTTTTAAAAAAAACCTGGAAATTAAAATTCATTTCATACATAGAAACAGCTGATTTTATGAAGGGAAAACAGCTGTTTTCAATGAATTGGAGAACGAATCGAGTGACAGCAAGAAAAAGCGCCTTAAGTGCAAACGTGCCCATTCTTATATACCCTCCACCAAGGATCGCATGTGACAAGTTCTTTGAATAACTTTTTCAAAAATCTATAAGAGTTATAATCAAGTTATTGACCGATAAGACCCGTACTTGTCATGGCTTTTAGAAGATATGGAAAAATACCAGGCAAATCGAGTAATATATGCTCCCTCCGGAGGCTCCAGAATCCAAATCCGAAGATAGGTTTATATGGCAGCTTAATCTGGTTATGAATCGATTTGGACCATGCCTGGCACAGATTTTGGAAGTCATAACAAAAAGGCTTCTTGTTAATCGGATGGTAATTGCGTCATCTAAAGGCTCAAGAAGTCAAATCGGAAGATCGGATTATATGGCAGCTATATCAAAACATAGACCGATTTAATTCATTTACAAACTCCATCAAACTTTACTAATAAAAAGGATTTGAGCAAAATTGCAAGAGCCTAGCTTTACTCCTTCGAAAATTAGCGTGCTTTCGACAGACAGACGGACGGGCGGACCTTGCTAAATTGACTTAAAATGTCATGACGATCAAGAAAATAAATAAAAAAATACTAAGACGAATATTTCGAGCTGTTACAAAGGGATGGACGAAATTAGGTGGAGTGCATAAAAAGAAAACAAGTAAAAGAGTGTTAAGTTCGGCTGGGCCGAATCTTTTGAACCCACCACCATGGATTCTGCTAAAAATGTATACAAAACTCCGCTGAACCCGGCCCGCTCCGCTGCGTCTTCTTTTACTTTATGTGGGACAAAATTATGCTTTGAATATGTATTTTCGACAATTAAAGAGCTTTTAGTGAAATACCATGATACGAAAATAGTAGATGTATATTGCTTGACTAACAGTATAACAATCTAAATGCCTTTATCTGAATCCTATATGCTCTCTATTGGTCTATGAATTGGCTCGGAGGATTATTAACGTTTGGGTGTTAAAAATATACTCCATTCTTAAAAGTTTTTATTTCATGATGTCCGATTTAGAGGTGTTTTCGGAAGTGAGGTGGTCCCCTAGACACTTGGCTCTGAATATCAGCTTCGTGCTCTTCTCTCAAATACCATTTATTTAAACCCCATATTGCCATTGATTTAAGGGGTGTTCATGGGATGAGGCGTCCTCAAACACTTGGCCCCAAAATTTTCTCTCTTTAGGGGGTGTTTCGCGAAAGGAGCGGTGCCCCAAACACATGGTCCCACATCTGGATAACAGATTCTTATTCTACTCCCAAATACCTTTATTTTAGCCACATATTGCGATGGTTAATAAATAATTGCTTTTTGTGGGTGTTTTGGGGAAGGAGAAGACCCCAAAAATTCGTCCCGAAAGTGGGTATCATTTCGTACTCTTCTCCCTATAATATCTTTCATTTGAGACCCACATTGACGTGGTCGGTAAATATGCTCGATTTAGGGTTGTTTTGGGGAGTAGGGTGGTCCCCCAAAACACTTAGCCCTGAAAATATATCAGCACCGTGTTCTACTCTGAAATTATTAAATTAAAATTGGAAATCAAATTCTCTTTCTAATCTCAAATACCTTTCATTTAACCCCTTATTGCAAAAGTCAGCAAATATGTCCGGTTTGGGGTATGGGCCATAAAAACTATCAATATCGAGATCCACTCCCTTTAATACTGTCCCCTAGATAGTTGGTCTCGAATGTTGATATCAGCTTCGTGGTCTATTCCCAAGGACCTTTCATTTGAGCCCCATATTGCTATGGTCGTAAGTTTGTCCTCTTTTTGGTGGTACTTTTGGAGGGGCGGCCCCCAAACACTTGGTCCCACAATTGGATAGATTATTATTTAAGCCTACCATGGTCAGTAAATAAGCCTTTTCGGGGGGTATCCTATTATGGGGGTAACCCCATACACTTTTTACTGAATATTGATATCAGATTCCTGCTTTACTTCCAAAGACCTTTCTTTTGATCCCCATATTGCTCCGATCGTAAATTTGTCCTCTTTTTGGAGGTGTTTTTTGGAGGGGTGGACCCCCAGAAACTTGATCCCACATTTGGATATCAGATTCGTTTTCTATTCGCAAATACCTTTCATTTGAGTCCCATATTGACATGGTCGGTAAATATGTCCGATTTTGGGATTTGGTGTTTCGGGGTTTGGGGTGGTCCCCCTAACACTTGGTCCGACAATTGGATATCAGAAATGTTTTCTTTTCCAAAATACCTTTCATTTGAGTCCCATATTGTTGTGATTGGTCAAAATAAATATTTGGTAGGTTTTAGGGTGGGGCGGCCCCCCTAGATAATTTGGATACCAAATTTTTATTTTTAGGGTACTATAAGAGAGTACACAAAATTTCGCTTAAAGCGCAACATCCATAACCGAGACCTGGCGTTTTTGAAAATTAAGGTAAGGGGGAGCGGACCGCCCCCTCTTCATATATCAAAAAATTTAGAATGTAGTGGCACCCCATTTGGTCATAAAGTCAGAGCTAAATTTTTCACTGATTGCCAACACACTAATAATAGGCCAATCCTAATCTTTCAAAGCCTTCAAAGTGTGGTTGTCTTTGTAAATTTCTTAGTTTTATTTAACGCACCACGTTTCCTCAATAAGACGATTTCGATATCTGACTAGGTCAAATACTTAGGTGTGATCTTGGACAGGAAACTAAATTGGAAGTGTCACATTCAGGAGCGTACTGAGCTCACAGATGTTGGGCTCTATATAGACGGGTCGTTGGTTCGAAATGGGGCCTGAATCCGAAGATAGTTCACTGGCCCTACAGGAGCGTAATAAGACCACCACTTACTTACGCCTCAGTAGTTTGGTGGACTGCTATGGAGAAAAATTGCAACATAAGGATCATACAACAGGTTCAGAGAACATGTTGTATTGGCATAGTCGGAGCGATGAGGACCACGCCCTCTAGGGCACTGGAGACTATTCTAGATATCCCACGCATTGACATACAGATTAACTGTGAGGCAGCCACTGCAGCTATGAGACTTAAGGCGATGGGAGCTGCTCATACCATCGCGGTATAATCGAGGCGACGATAGGAAACCTGCAAGGAAGGGAAGAGGTTTCCGATCGAATACCTGAGATGAACCTTGAAGTCGAGTGCAGGGCGCTGCTGCCATTGGCACAGTCTTGCATTGACGGGACCCTAGTATTGCCATCTGGAAGATCATGTTACACGGATGGATCATAGCTAGAGGACAGAGTGGGCCTGGGGGTATACATTGAGAACCCAGGGACTGAGATTTGTTTTAGACTGTCTGACAATAATACGGTCCTGCAGGTGGAGATCAAGGCGATCGCGGAATGCGTGAAATGGTGTAGTACTAACGCGAGGACGTCGTGTATGAACATCTTTACCGACAGTAAACCACCATGGATTCTGCTAAAAATTTACCCTTGTTAACTGAGATTGTATTTGAATTATTTTGAAACAATCAAAACGGTTATTGATTGAGGCATCTATGGTCTTCAGAAGTCTTATGGGGGTATCGGTTTTTTAAGGGACCTGTGTCCATTTATAAAGTAGGATTCGTTGTGGGTGTTAAAAGACACAAGTGTACTTCACGTACTCAATTTTAGCCAAATTGAATTTGTTATAAATCGATTGAGGTTAAAATATAGGTCACATTACTCACTTTTTGAGCCTTTAAAGGTGTATTTATCAGCCAGTTTTCCAAAATATGGTCAATAACTTTTTCTATAACTTCCCCCATGATTATTACATTTAGTATAAATCGGTTCAGATTTGGATATAGGTCACATATATATTCGTCCGATTTATTTTTCATTGGAGAAATGTATGGACATAACACATTATACAGCTAAATTCCGTAAATATCACAATATAATTAAATCCTCTATTCCCTTGATGACGAGTCTTTTCATTTGTGCATTTCTTTCTTTTCCCTTTTTCTTGGCCATTCTTTTAATAATTAAGAGTTTTCCCAGTATAGATTTTCAAGTTTCTCTAACAACCAGCAAATAATTGCAGCATAAAAGATTTGCTCTGTCTTGGGCAAACCAGAACCATGATGACCCAACAGCAGATCCTTTTGTTATGCAGCAGACCACAAAAATCCATAGATTTTTTTTTTGTAAAGAAAGTCAGAAAGCTATAAACATGAAATCGCAAAAATACTGAAATTATATCGACAAATTTGTGCCCTAGCCATACACAATGGATGCAACGAAGGATGTTTGGCAAGAGCTGTTGGTGTTGCTGCTGTCCTCATGCATTCAGTGGACAAATTGGAGCAGAAGATTATTTCAATATTAACAGCTGAGTGCAAGTGTTTGTTTTGCGAGATGTTTTGCAGTAGCTAGGACTAGGACTGTTGCTTCGCCACACTCGGTTTGTTTACACCATCAAACTTGGAAGCATGACATTGGAAAATGCCAGGGCATAGGGAAAGGTCCTTTCAGCATTCTGTGTGTCCAAGAATCGTTGTCGTTTTTTTTGGGGTTTTCACCAACTTGTTTTCTTAAATTTGTTCAGTTTGCTTCCGGTCACAGATATTGTTGTACTCGTAAAGATGTTGTCATGGATGATGGTGTGCGTTTATGTCCACAACAACCGCTGTGTATTGTGCAAACAACTACAAATGCAAGGGCCAGCAACTCGATATTGTCCTTACGGGCTCAAAATGCTATAGAATTCCATTTCTAGCCAACCCCAAGTTGGAGTTTGTTGTTGTTGTGCTGCTCAGTGTTTGCCTCAATAAAGCCACTATTCGTATGCTTGCCTATGTTGAGGAATTTTGCGTTTTATTGTTGGCTTGTTTTTTTTTTTGCGTTTCTTTGGTTTTTATTTTTTGTTGTTATTGCAGCGTGTGGTTGTTAAAGCGACAACTTTGCTGCCTTGGGCTAAACCAACGACCATCTAAGATTTAACATGATTTGCTTTTCTCCTTCTCTTTTGTTATCCTTCGTCGTGGTTGTCTTGTCTTCTTCACTTGCCAGCTTGCATGCTCGCATAACCCTCAATAATGTTCTAAACATAAGTTAGGGTCCTTTAAAAAAGTCCTTCAAAATAAAATTTCACTTCGTTTTTCATACATTTTGTGTGGAGTGTGGTGTGAGTGTTTGGGGGAGTCATGCCCTTGTCTTTAGAACGCAGCACAACACAAACTGTAGAAGAGAGCCAGACAAAATCTTACCCACAAACAAACTTTAACTAAAGAGCATTCTAATCTTCCCATATGCAACGTGTTTAGTAGTAAGAAAGAGTGGATGCTGTTGCTGGTGGTGAATCACAGCCATACACTTGGAAAAAAAAACATCTCAGCATCTCATTATTGTGTCCTTTGAAAAGTGAAATTAGGGAAAAGTTGATTTTAGTAGAAAATGTTGTTACAAGTTGATAACTTCAATCGGATTATCAGATTCGTGGCCTCCTGTTCACAACTTTTCAATTGAAACCCTATATATTGGGTTGCCCAAAAAGTAATTGCGGATTTTTTAAAAGAAAGTAAATGCATTTTTAATAAAACTTAGAATGAACTTCTATCAAATATACTTTTTTACACTTTTTTTCTAAAGCAAGCTAAAAGTAACAGCTGATAAATGACAGAAGAAAGAATGCAATTACAAAGTCACAAGCTGTGAAAAAATTTGTCAACGCCGACTATATGAAAAATGCGCAATTACTTTTTGGGCAACCCAATAGTACCAATCGGATTACATATCCTTTTGGAGGGTTTTTTGAGATAGGAGCAAGACCAAGCAATTTACTCTCAATTTTTGTATTAAATACGAGCTCTACTCCCATATACCTTTCAATTGATACACGTTATGTCCCAATCAGTCGACATGCCCGTTTTTGGGGGATAATGGGTGGGACGTTCCCCTTTGTTTTTTTTTTTTAATAAATTCGTGTTTTTTGGGGTTACCATGAAATTTTGCTTATGCAAAACCCTGAGACTTGTAGTCGGACACCTTGATATATCAAAAAATTAAGTAACCCAAGATCATCGGGGACTAAACTCTCTCATTCTATGGAAATTTAAGGAAGAGTTCTTCAAAATTAAATTTCACTTAATTTTTCATGCATTTAGTTGTTAGTGATGTGGTGTGAGTGTTTTGGGAGAGATATGCCCTTGTCTTTAGAACGCAATACTGCAAAGACTTTAAACGAGGGCCAGACAAAATCTAATCTACAAAAAAAAATTCACTACTTCCATTTAATTTCCCACGAACATTCCACTAAGGAATAGGGAAAACTTCTCTCATATCAATGAGTAAGCCCACTGATAAGGGGCCTTCTTTTTATGTCGAGTCCGAACGGCGTGCCGCACAGCGACACCAATTGGTAGAGAAGTTTTAACATGACAGGATACCTCACAAATGTAACCAGCATCAGTAAGAGGATAACAACCGCTGACATTTTTTCTGATGTTTATGACGGTATTTGACCTTAGGCGTTCGGCGTCATAGGTGGACGTGCTTACCTCTGCGCCACGGTGGCCTCCAAATCGATTTAACTAAGATTATTCCAAGTTTCCCATATGCCAAGTGTTTAGGAATAAAGATTGTATGCCAAATCTTCCAGATGGCAATACTAGGGTTCCGTCAATCCAAGACTGTGCCGATGGCAGCAGTACCTCGCACTCGACTTCAAGGTTCATCTCAGGTATTCGATCGGATACCTCTTCCCTTCCTTTCAGGTTTCCTATCGTCGCCTCGATTATACCGTGATGGTTTGAGGTGCTCCCATCCTCAATCCATTCTCTCACAGCCTTAAGTCTCATAGCCGCCACTGCCTCACACTTTATCAGTATGTCATTGGGTCGGATATCTAGAATAGTCTCCAGTGCCCTAGTGGGCGTGGTCCCCATCGCTCCACCTATGCCAAGACAACATGTTCTCTGAACTTGTTGTATGGTCCTTAAGTTGCCCTTTTTCCCCATAGCTGTCCACCAAACTACTGAGGCGTAAGTAAGTATTAGCCTAATCACGCTCCTGTAGAGCCAGTGGACTATCCTAGGATTCAGGCCCCATTTCGAGCCTACGGCATGTCTACATAGTGCCCAACATCTGTCAGCCTTCTCAGTACGCTCCTGAATGTGACACTTTCAATTCAGTTTCCTGTCCAAGATCACACCTAAATATTTGACCTTGTCAGATATCGAAATCGTCTTATTGAGGAAACGTGGTGCTTTAAATTGGCCCACCATCGTCTTCCTCGTGAGCAGGCATATTTCAGCCTTCTCTGGGTTAACATTGAGACCTCTGGGTCTAGCCAAGTCATATGCCATATGCAAGACCCTTTTGACTCTTCTGCATAGCTTTTTCGCATCCTTACCCCTTAGAAGTATTATAACATCGTCTGCGTAGAAGACGGGTTCAATTCCCTCCTCAGTCAGCATCCGTAATAGGTCATTTATGGTGGTGGCGATAAAATGCCCCCCTGTGGCGGGCCCTGTGCCACTTTCTCCCTTATATTTATGCCATGGGACACATAATTTATCTACCTGTTCCTTAGCACATCGTACTGGTCTAAGGATTGGATCAGTGTGTCGGTCGGCACATTGTTAAAAGCCCCCTCGATGTCAATGCATACCGCCAGTGTGTACGTTTTGCTATCGAACGATTCTTCTATTTTATGCACAACCTCGGGCAGGGCCGTCTCCCAATGACCTTCCCTTGACATAGGCATGCTGTTTGTATTTGAACAGTTTGCTGGATGTCATACTCTTTATCATGGTGTAGAAAGGACGTAAGGCTTATGGGTCTGTAGGCCTTTGGTGTCGCATAACTTGCTTTGCCAGGCTTGGGTATAAACACCACCCTTGCCTCCTGCCAGACTTCCGGAGTATATGCAAGTCCTAAGCACGCTGTGGAAATTTTGGCCAGACGAGGCGCCAGAAAGTCTGTCTCTTTCTGTAGTAATGCCGGAAATATTCCACCAGATCCGGGTGGCTTAAATGGTTTCAAGCTCCTCAAGGATTCCTTTACTATAAATTCCGTTATTATAAACCTTCGATCAAAGTCACTGTTCCAAGATTACGGGGTCGCCGTGAGTCCCTTCGTATACTGTGGAAAATGGGTTTTCATCAAAAACTTCAACATGTCCTACGTTGTCTCTGTTCTCAGCGCCACGGTTGGCACCAAATCGATTTACCTACGGTTATTCTAAGTTTTCCATATGCAAAGTGTTTAGTGATAAAGATTGTATGCTGTTGCTGGTGGAGAATCACAACCTTACACTTAAAGCAAAAATTTTATCAACTTTCGTAAAACATATTTTTACAAATCGATAACTTCAATCGGATAATCAGAATCGTAGCCTTCATTCAACTTCTTTTGATTTGAATAAACATGCCACATAGACCCAATCGAATTTCATATCTGTTTGGAGGGTTTTTTGAGGTAGCAGCAACCACAAGCAATTGAATCTAAATTTGTGTATCAAATTTGAACTCTCCTCCCAAATACCTTTCATTTGATACCCGTTTTGTCCCAATAGGTGAGCATGCCCGCTTTGGGGGGATTTGGGTGGGGCGTTCCCCTAACTTATTTTTCAATAATAGCACAACCATCCCCAAGATCTGTAGTCGGCGGCCTTCAGTTATTAACAAAAATTAAGCACCCTATACATAGGGGGACTAAATTCGACATTCTGTGAACATTTTTAGGTAAATCATCTCAGTCGCCTTGAAGCCTATGCAGACGGTCAACCAAACTCAAAAATTAACAAAGTATGTTTGTTTTATCCACTTTTTGATCTCCCAGTGCCATAATTTGAGATTCGCTTTAACTTCACCTGTTTCCCACTTTTCTTTGGCCTGAAAAACTCTTCTTCTAAGCTTACACTCCCACTTAGCCATGAGGCGCGCATCTTGGGTATGTGCTGTTTTGACCCAAATATATTATCGTCTTTAAGACATAATACCTGAGTTCGGGTAACTTCAACACACGTAATGCGAACATAAATAATGTCATTTGTAATGGAACTTTTCTGTTGAGCTGAGAATACGTTTCGCATTTAAAGTATCTGCAAACATCATTTAATGATGATGTTTGCTGCAGGTGCAAAAGAAAACTCCACTCGATTTGGACTGGTTGCGCAAAATACGTAGCAACAAAAATTTTATATAATCAAAAAAAAAAAACCAAAAACAAAAATGCAATGGCAAGTAGGGTATAAGGTTGAGTACCATAGCCCTCTCTACACTGGCCAGTAATGAACTTTTCAACCACAAAACCCAACGGGTACGACATTGAGATAGCAAATCTAATAGCAATCTGCAAGGTTATTGAAAATGTGAGAGCCACTGAAAGGAAGCTAAAACGTATTGTGATTTTCAATCCAGGCTAAATATTGGGCAATGAATAAATGCTGAGAATTATTAGATAGAGATTAGGTTTACCTTTAAAAATTAGTATTTTAACTTTGTGCATTTGCTTGCTACACCAAGCAGTAAGAAGAGCTAAGCCCCTAGTCAAGCATTCCAAACCGGACAGAGAAGACTAAACGATAAAATTTGACACAATGTGTTCTGGTAGACCCCTACCCACTACTGTGAAAGATCGTACTATAGTTGAATATAGCTGCAATATTGATCGACCGCCTGATCTCCTGATATAGGGTATTAAGGCTATAAAAGATCCATTTGCTACACGACTTCAATGAAATTTGCCACAGTGAGTTCCTGTTAAATGTGGCCGAGATAGGACCATTTTTGAATATAGGTGCCATATAGAGGATAATTTTTCATCTGATTTCGATGAAATTTGGCAAAATGACTTTTGGTAGACCTCAACTCCTTTATGTTGTCCAGTTCAGACCATATTTGGATATACCTGCCATATAGACCGATCTCTGGAACGCTCATTCTATGGGCTCAACCCATAGGAGCATTTTTCATCCGATTTCGATGAAATTTCGGGTAAGATGTTGTCCAGATCTTATCATATTTGGGTATAGCTGCCATAAATACTGATCTCCCGATATAGAACGTTGAGCCCATATGATGAAATTTGCCACACTGAGATTCGGTAGACCTCTACCCATTTTTGTGAGATGTGGTCCAAATCGGACCATATATGGATATAGCTGCCATATTGCTAAAGCAGCAAAGTTTTGCGAAAGTCGAGGGCGGATTTTAAATTCAGAAGTATATTCTACAGGGATTTAATAGCTGCTGTGGCTGTCTGAGAAGTCGTCACGACATTACTTCTCAGCCACTCCTCCACTTCTTTAATTTATTACTGCAGTGGTCGGGTAACCTTCTCGATATGACCAGTTCCAGTACACTCCAAAGCCCACCTGGTCGTCTAGTTAAGAATTATGTAACATCTATTAGCAGGGATATTGTAGTTCCTATCAGGAATAGTGTAACAATAATTTTTATCAAAAAGCGGCTCATGCAGTGTGTAATCCACACTGCCTAGGATATCGGGCTTTATATCAAAGATAATACAGTGTCCGTAGGCGTCGCATGACCAAAGGGAAGCTTCCTAGGCCTATAAACTCTGCCTGAGATATCGGGGTTTGTATCAAAGATAATACAGTGTCCGTAGGCGTCGCATGGACAAAGGGAAGCTTCCTTAGCCTATAAACACTGCCTGAAATATCGGGATTTGTATCAAGGATAAAACAGTGTCCGTAGGCGTCGTATGATCAAAGGGAAGCTCCCTTTGCCTCACAGCAGTTGTCAAGTTGTCAGATCTATAACTATATATGGTGTTGTAGTCTGGTGGACGAGACTTTAAAAGTTCACCTGCTGATCAATACTCAAGCGGATGCAAAAGATGACTTATTTGTGCATCACAGCCGCACTAAGGCGACGCCATCTGATGAACTGAATTTAATGCTACATCAAATGGCTCTGACATTGTGGCTAGACAAATTGCTGCGACCACTGCCGCGAAGCTAAATGTATTATTTTTAATGCAATGTCCGATGTACCAGACAGTGTGGATTACACCCTGGCTGTGCCGCTTTTTGATAAAAAAAAAAAACACTATACAACTATTCCTGATAGAACCGATTGGAACTACGATATCCCTGGTAACAGAAGTTACATAGACTTCTATACGGATGGTTCCAAACTAGAGGATCAAGTGGGCTTTGGGGTGTACTCTATAGATCTGGAACTGGTCATATCGAAAAGGTTACCCGACGACTGCAGTGTGTATCAAGCGGAGATCCTTGCAATTAAAGAAGTGGTGGAATGGCTTAGATATAATGTCACTACGACGATTGGCATAAAAATCTTCTCAGACAGCCAGGCAGCCATTAAATCCCTGTAGAACGTATTTCTGAACACAAAAACCGCCCTCGACTTTCGCAGATCTATCAACGAGATGACTGAACAGTTCAAAATTCACCTGTTCTGCAACAACTGTGCCGAGTATGGCCTAAATCAGTTAATAACCTAAAATAACCGCCATTTATACCGATATCCCGATTAGACTTCTTGAGCTTCTAGAAGGCGCAATTCTTATCCAATTTGGTTGAACTATTGCATAGGTCGTTTCGGAATGACTTCCAACAACTGTGCCATATGTGGTCTGAATCGGGTGATAATCTGATATAGTTGCCATATAAACTGATCTTCAAATTTGACACTCCGAACCACTGGAGGGGCAAGATTTACTCGATTTGGTTTTTTTTGGTTGGTTTTTATACCACCATAGGATGGAGGCATACTTATTTCGTCATTCTGTTTGTAATACCTCGAAATAAGCTTCTCAGACCCCATAACGAATATGATCGTCATGACATTTTAAGTCGAATTAGGCATGTCCGATCATTTGTCACTATGTCACTACAACACCCAACGGTGACGAACTATACTATAACTGGCATAACACGAGGCATGAATTTGGCTGTGGATTTGTGGTTAGTCGGAGACTGAAACAACTTGTCTCCAGCTTTACTCCAAATTCTTCAACATCGGCCTTATTTGTGCTCATGCCCTGACGGAAGACAAAGACAAGCAGATCAAGGATATTTTCTACGAGCGCCTAGAGAGAATATGACCGCTGCCTTGCCCATGATATTAAAATCGTTCTGGGATATTTTAATGCGAAGATAGGGAAGGAAGACATTTTTGGCCCAACAGTCGGAAAGTTTAGCCTCCACGAGATATCCTCTAGGAATGGGTTGAGGCTGATTGATTTCGCCGCGGCAAAAACATGGTAGTTAGAAGCCCCAGATTTCAACATAAAAATATTCACAAAGCCACATGGATGTCACCCGATCAAAACACGAGAAATCAAATTGATCACGTTGTGATAGATGGAAGGCATTCATGCAGCGTGTTAGATGTACGATCGATCCGTGGAGCGAATATAGATTCGGATCATTACCTTGTTGGAGCAAAGGTTCGCAGCCGTTTGAACATGGCGAGGAAAGTACGATCTGACACTGCACGGAAGCTGGACATTGAAAAGCTGCAAACACAACAAATGGCAGCGGCATACTCCACTCGACTGACCCAACTGCTTGATGAAAGCACTCCTTGTTTCGATGATATAATGGCGCAGTGGCAAACTATTGCCCACTCCATGGAAAATGCCGCGAATCCGTACTTGGGTACCGGAAGCCTCCTCCAAGAAACTCATGGTACGACCAAGAGTGTCGAGATGCTACTGAAACCAAGAATGCGGCTTATAGAGCAACCTTGCAATCAGTAGCAACGCGCCAGATGAAGGAGAGGTATCGGGAGAAAAGGAGAGAGGAGAAACGTCTATTCCGCACAAAGAAAAAGGAAATGGAAAGACGTGAGTGCGAGCGAATTGAGATGTATAGGAGTCAGAATGAAGTCCGGAAATTTTACCAAAGAATTAAACATCAAACCGATGGCTTTGGTGCAGGCACATCCTCCTGCAGAGACAAAGAAGGAAATCTGGTAACTGACATATATAACATTCTGAGGAAGTGGATAGAAGATTTTACCCAATTGCTACTGTCCGATGTTGGCGGCGAAGAGGCTACCGCAGAACCAATCCTTGATGATGGTATAGAATGTTTACCTCCTTGTCAGAATGAGGTCCAAGTAGCAGTGACCCAACTAAAGAACAACAAGGCAGCAGGAGCGGACGGGTTACCCGCTGAACTATTTAAGACCGGAGGCTACGCGCTGATAAGGCGTATGCATCAGCTTATCTACGCAATCTGGCTAGAAGAACGCATATCCGATGATTGGAACCTCATCATACTATGTCCCGTACACAAGAAAGGAGACAAGACAGAATGTGCCAACTACAGAGGAATACGTCTCCTCTCCATCGCATACAAGATACTCTCGAGCGTACTGGGTGAATGATTAAAACCTAAAGTCAATGAGATAATTGGGCCCTATCAAATCGGCTTTAGACCTGGTAAATCCACCCTAGACCTGATATTCACACTGGGCCAAATCCTGGAAAAGATCCGAGAGGGACAAATTAACACCTACCATCTCTTTGTTGACTACAAAGCCGCCGTCGATACTCCTTTACGTTCAAAGGTATTTCATGTTATGTCTGAGTTTGGTATCCCTGAGTTTGAAGTACGAGTTGTTGTATGACAACGATAGCAAAGTACAAAGGTTGCGTTGGCTCGATCATGTTGTCGGAATGGAAGAAGAAGCTCCAGCAAAAAAGTCTTTTGAAGGCAAACACGGTGGTACATGCAAACCGGGAAGACCAAAAGCCCGATGGAAAGATTAAGTGGTGAGACACCTCTCGAAACTTGGTGTCAGAGATTTAAGAATGAGCGCAGAAGATCGAGTCGCTTGGAACGCCATTCTACGTTCGGCTAGTGGAATAAATATTCTGTCGTAGCCAATTAAAGTAAAGTAGGTATATAAAATTGGACAGCAATCATTAATATGTGGGAATTAAGTTCTTCCTATGAGACCAAAAACTTCTCAGATTTTGGTATTAATCTTCTTCCATAACTTGTGAATAGCCTGTTTGTTTGTTAATTTAAAAACCAAATCTTTTAATTGGACAAAAATTGTCTCATATTCTCTATATATGTCATCAATGACATTTCTTCATCAAATCATTATTGAGTGTTTATAGCCCAGTTGGCAAAAATATGGAATTTCTTTTTGCAATACATGGGTCTGATGATGACATAATTCAGTTTTTATTGATCTCCAAAGATTACCAAAGTGTATATCATCGATTTTATGAGCTCAAAATTTTAATCTAATAGACATCCAGCGTATGTTGATGAATTTGTACAAACAAAAACTAGAAAAATTTGCATTTGTATGGCTTTTAAGGAATTAATTGAACTATGGCAGATAGGTTTGCCTTGGCCAGTTGTTGGGGAAAACTTTTTTTAATCCGTAAATTAGCAGCTACTGTGTGACAGTATGGCAAAATTGTGTGTTTTGTGGGCATAAGGAAAAAACTACGATAAAAATAAATATAAAATGTCATGTAGGTTGACGTTTGACCGAAGACCATTTTTTGTACACTTTTGCTTTTAAAAATAGCTTCAAGCTTTAAATGGCATTTGATGTTGTTGGCTTACATTGGTTTTAGAAACAAAAACCAGAGAAAAACTTTCCATTTATGTATGTGTTGAGGAATCACAACACAAAAAAGGAAGCTCGTATTGTTGCATGGTTTAAAAATAGGTTTAAGCTTATGTAAATTATGGTTGTGGTTTTTGTGGTATGTTTTTAATTGTATACCCTTGGTTTTTTTTCACTTTTTCTGGCATATTTTTAATGGCATTTTTAGAATTGTTTTTTTTTTTGTTACATTTTTTGCTCTCGCTTTTATATTAAATTCTCATTTAGTTACAATGAATATTTTAATAAGATATTAATTTAGTTTGGTTTTTATTTAGTATTTGTGTTTTTGCTATAAATGGCATTACATTAATGCTTTGAATTTGTTTTTGGCTTCAAATGTCAGGTCTAGGCTGCAGTGTGTGTATGCTATTCTTTGGTCATCCTTGGGATGCTTTAAAGAATATGCGCTGCTATGTGTTTTAAGTTGTGTAACAACTGTTCTACTCTTTCGTAGAAATAGTTGAAAATATAATATGCACATGAAACGTTTTAAATTATTTATAATTTTAATACCCACACACACACAACACACAACATAGATACGAAACACACAAAAATTCACCTATACTTAGACTTTCCATTTTATAACCTACACCCACCCAATTCGCATATAACATAAACTTAAAATAAATGTTAAAAAAAAATTAAAATACAGAAAAAACACATAGTGCAAGAATGTTGCCAATGCAAATGTATGCAAACAGTGGTTGGTCATAATATTAGGTTACCTGAACAAAATCACGACTTAACGATATCACCATGATATATGAACTCAGATGACTCGAACGTGTCATGGACACTACCAGATCCTAGCCTATTCCAACATTGTGTTATATGTGTATTGTTAAAGAAGACAAACCAGAAGATTGGTTTATAAAGAAACTATAAGAGGCTATGTGGATTGAACTCGGCATGAATGTTGGAAGTCATCACATGCAAGATTTCAGCGAAATCGGATAATAACTGCATCCTCCAGAAGCTCAAGATGTCAATCAGATTATTTACGACAAGTAAAAGCGTGCTAAGTTCGGGCGGGCCGAATCTTGTATACCCTCCACCATGGATTGCATTTGTCGAGTTCTTTTCTCGGCATCTCTTCTTAGGCAAAACAAGTAAAAAGGCGTTAAGTTCGGCCGGGCCGAACTTTGGATACCCACCACCTCGGGTATATATGTAAAATCGGTGACAATTTCATAACTTATGTCCCATATCAGTTATATAAAAAAAAAAATGTTCCGATTTGGACCAAATACTAATAAGTACAGTAGCTATATCTAAAAATAAACCGATCTGAACCATATACGATACGGATGTCGAAAAGCCTAACATAACTTACTGTGTCAAATTTCAGTGAAATCGGATTAAAAATGCGCTTTTTATGGGGCAAAGACTTTAAATCGAGATATCGGTCTGCATGGCAGCTATATCCAAATCTGGACCGATTTGGACCAAGTTGTACAAAAATGTCGAAGAGCCTAACACAAAGCACTGTCCCAAATTTAGGCAAAATCGGACAAAAAAAAAAAAATTATGGGCCCAAAACTTTAAATCGAGAGATCGGTCTATATGGCAGCTATGTTCAAATCTGAACCGATCTGGGCAAAATTGAAGAAGGTCGTCAAAAAGCCTAACTAAACTCACTGTCTCAAATTTCAGCGACATCGGACAATAAATGCGTCTTTTATAGCCCCAAAACCTAAAACCTAGATATCGGTCTATATGGCAGCTATATCTAAATCTGGACCGATCTGTGGGATATTGCAGAAGAATGTCAAGGGGCTTAACTTAACTCACTGTTCCAAATTTCGGCGACATCGGACAATACATGAGCATTTTATTGGCCCAAAACCTTAAATCAAGAAATCGGTCTATATCTCTACAAAACTTTTCATGAGATGGTTTAATTGACATAAGTCACTGTGTCAAACTTCAGCGAAATCGGATTATAAATGTACTTTTTATGGAGCCAAGAATTTAAATCGAGAGATCGGTCTATATGGCAACTATATCCAAATCTGGACCGACCTGGGCCAAATTGCAGAAAGATTTTGAATTGCCTAAAGCAACTCACTGTCCCAAATTTCGGTGAAATTGTATAATAAATGCGCCTTTTATGGGCCCACAACCTTAAATCGAGAGATCGGTCTATATGATAGCTATATCCAAATCTGGACCGATCTGGGCCAAATTCCAGAAAAATGTCGAGGGGCCTAACTTCACTCACTGTCCCAAATTTTGGCGACGTCGGACAATAAATGCTCTTTTTATGGGTCCAAAACCTGAAATCAAGAAATCGGTCTATATGGCAGCTATATCCAAATCTGAACCGATCTGAGCCAAATTGACGAAGGATGACGAAGGGCCTAACGCAACTCAATGTCCCAAATTTCAACAAAATCAGATAATAAATGTGGCTTTTATGGGCCTAAGACCTTATATCGGCGGATCGGTCTATATGGGGGCTATATCAAGATATAGTCCGATATAGCCCATCTTCGAACTTAACCTGTTTATGGACAAAATAAAGAATATGTGCAAAATTTCAGCTCAATATCTCTATTTTTAAAGACTGCAGCGTGATTTCAACAGACAGACGGACAGACGGACGGGCATGTCTAGATCGTCTCAGATTTTTACGCTGATCAAGAATATATATACTTCATAAGGTCGGAAATGGATATTTCGTTGTGTTGCAAACGCAATGATAAAATAAATATACCCCCATCCTTCAGTGGTGGGTATAAAAAGGATATAAGAAAAGATTTGCTCAGCTATTAGAGCGATATCAACATATGGTCCGGTTTGGACCACAATTAAATTATATATTGGAGACCTGTGTACATTGTCAGCCAATGCGAATTAGAATTGAGCCCTTTGGGGCCTCAAGAAGTAAAATAGAGAGATCGATTTATATGGGAGCTGTATCAGGCTATAGACCGATTCAGAGCACAATAAACACGCATGTTGATGGTCATGAGAGAATCCGTCGCACCAAATTTCAGGCAAATCGGATAATAATTGCGAGGCTCAAGAAGTCAAGATCCCAGATGGGTTTATATGACAGCTATATCAGGTTATCAACCGATTTGAACCATACTAAGAACAGTTGTTGGATATCATAACAAAACACGTCGTGCAAAATTTCATTCCAATCGGATAAGAATTGCGCACTCTAGAGGCTCAAGAAATCAAGTGCCCAGATCTGTTTATATGACAGCTATATCAGGTTATGAACCGATTTGAACCATACTAAGCACAGTTGTTTGATATCATAACAAAATACTTAGTGCAGAAATTAATTCAAATCGGATACGAATTGTGCCCTCTAGAGGCTCAAGAAGTCAAGACCCAAGATCGCTTTATATGCATTTGTTTGCAACGTTAAGAAGGAGAAGAGCTAGACGCATCGATAAGTATACGGATCAGAATAGAATCACTTCCTGATTCGATTTACCTATGTCTGTTTGTCCGTCTGTCTGTCTGTCCATGTATTCTTGCAATCAAGGTACAGGTCGCATTTGTTGTCCGATTTTCACAAAATTTCGCACAAGGGTCTTCTTTGGTCCAAAGACGTATGCTATTGATTTTGAAAAAGATCGGTCTAGATTTAGATATAGCTCTCATATATATCTTTCATCCGATGTGCCCCTTTTAAAGCTATAGAAGCAACAATTTTAGTCCGATCCTTACAAAATTTGGCACAAAGTGTTTTTTTCAACGACCCAACATGCTTGCAAAATTTTATTGAAATCGGTCCAGATTTAGATATAGCTCCCATATATATCCTTCATCCGATTTGCCCTTTTAAAGCTGTAGGAGCCGCAATTTTGGTGCGATCTCTACCCAACTTGGCATGAGATGTCGCGTGTGACGTTCCAATATGTGTGCAAACTTTCATCTAAATCGGTTCAGATTTAGATATAGCTCCCATATATAACTTTCGTCCGATTTGACCTATAAAGGCTGTAGAAGGCACAATTTTGGTCTGATTTTTACAAAATTTGGCACGAAGTGCTTTTTGTGACGTCCCAATATGTGTGCAAAATTTCATCATAATCGGATCAGATTTAGATATAGCTCTCATGTATATCTTTCATCCGATATGCCCTTTCAAAGCTGTAGTAGTCACAATTTTGGTCCCATCCTTACAGAATTTGGCATGGAGCGTTTTATTCAACGTTCTCATATGTGTGCGAAGTTTCATAAAAATCGGTCCAGATTTAGATATAGCTCCCATGTATATCTTTTAACCGATATGCACCTTTAAAGCTGTAGTAGTCACAATTTTGGTCACATCCTTACAAAATTTGGCATGGAGCGTTTTATTCAACGTTCTCATATGTGTGCGAAGTTTCATAAAAATCGGTCCAGATTTAGATATAGCTCTCATATATATTTTTTATCCGATAAGGCCTTTTAAGGCTGTAGAAGCCACAATTATGGTCCGATCTTGACAAAATTTGGCGTGGGCTGTTTTATTTAACGTCCTCATATGTGTGCGAAGTTTCATAAAAATAGGTCCAGATTTAGATATAGCTCCCAAATATATTTTTCATCCGATATGGCCTTTTAAGGCTGTAGAAGCCACAATTTTGGTCCGATCTCTACAAAACTTTTCATGAGATGGTTTAATTGACATAAGTCACTGTGTCAAACTTCAGCGAAATCGGATTATAAATGTACTTTTTATGGAGCCAAGAATTTAAATCGAGAGATCGGTCTATATGGCAACTATATCCAAATCTGGACCGACCTGGGCCAAATTGCAGAAAGATTTTGAATTGCCTAAAGCAACTCACTGTCCCAAATTTCGGTGAAATTGTATAATAAATGCGCCTTTTATGGGCCCACAACCTTAAATCGAGAGATCGGTCTATATGATAGCTATATCCAAATCTGGACCGATCTGGGCCAAATTCCAGAAAAATGTCGAGGGGCCTAACTTCACTCACTGTCCCAAATTTTGGCGACGTCGGACAATAAATGCTCTTTTTATGGGTCCAAAACCTGAAATCAAGAGATCGGTCTATATGACAGCAATATCGAATTCTACATCTATATCAAGATATAGGCCATCTTCGAACTTAACCTGTTTATGGACAAAAAAAACCTGTGCAAAGTTTCAGCTCAATATCTCTATTTTGAAAGACATTTTTTGTAGACAGACAGACAGTCGGACGGACTTGGTTAGATCGTCTTAGATTTTTACGCTGATCAAGTACTTTATAGGGTAAAACAGAGTGACCAAATGAATATTCCCCCATCCTTCGGTGGTGGGTATAACAACACCACGGTGCCCACATTCCAATGGTGTTGAAGGGAAACAACAGAGTTTGATACCATACAATCCTCAATCCACGACATCGCTCTCCTCTGAACCTGGAGAAATGATTTAAAAAAGCCAAAGCTCATAAATGCTTCTTCAAAACGTCGAATATATGTTTTCACCAATGAGCACCACAATGTACCTTCATTCTTATGAATCAGTGAATCAAGCAATAGATTCTATTGTGTTCAATCGATCCCACTTTGAAATGGCCACTAAATCTCAATTCTCATTCGTCCAGATTTGGATATAGCTTCCATATATATGTTCGTCCGATTTGCAGTAATAATGCAATAAAATGATCATTTGTTAACCGATTCTCTCGAAATTCGGCACGAATGATTTTCTCTTGACTCTCGACATGAATTTTATAGTGAATTTCATAGAAATCGGTTCAGATTTAGAAATATCTCGCATATATATATCGCCCGATTTTAACTTCTAGAGTGACAGCAAGCGCATTTATTGACCAAGCGCATTTATTGATGCAGTCCTCGACGACTTCTGCAATATCTGAAAAGTTTGTTCGAAATCGGTTTAGATTTAGATATAGCTCCCATATATATGTTCGTCCGATTTTGAGAAATACTGCAATAAAGGGCTAATTTGTTAACCGATTCTCTCGCAATTTGGCAAGAAAGATTTTCTTATGACTTCTAATATTATGACTTCTAATCATAGAAAGTGGCCCAGATTTAGATATAGCTGTCATATATGCATTTCGCGCGATTTTCCTCCAAGAGCAACTGCAAGAGCATTTATTGACAAATCTTGTCAATATTTTTCACAATGCGTTCCTCGTCGACTACCACAATATGTGAGCAGTTTGCTCGAAATCGGTTCAGATTAAAATATAGCTCCGATATATATGTTCGTCAGATTTTGGGTAAATTGCAACAATGTTGCCATTTGTCAACGGTAGTTCTTATAGTTTCGAACAGATTTGCTTGAAATTTGCTAGGGATTGTTTAATAATCCATCAGAAAACATCCACCGAGGTCCATCAAAATTGGTTCAGAATCGGATATATCTCCCACATTGTACTTATTGGGTAGGTGTAGGGTATTACATAGTCGGCACCGCCCGACTTTTGCCTTTCCTTACTGGTTTCCATTGTTATGTCTGCTCCGCAGGGAATGATCGGTATAGTAGGGCCAGCCTGAGTGTTTGTAAAGCCCCTGCTGGATAAGAACATAAGGACTGCGGCTTTAACCCAAATTGCTGGGAGAGTACATACTTGGGCTTAAGTCTAGCAGTAATACACGCCGCTTAAAACGTCAATCGCTAATATTTTCAGCTATTTAGGTCAGTACAGTTAGTTCTTTTGTAGAAGTGGAACCAGCTATTGCGCCCATCGAAGCACTACCTGCATATACTGATGTGCTGCCACGATCAGAGTTACAACTGGTGTTGAAAGCTCTGCTGGCTTGATCCATGTGGGCTTCTGATATTACTGAAGATGTTTGCTCCGTGGGCATAGTTGGGACAGCCTGAGTGTTTATAAGGCCCCTGCTGGGTAAAAACATAGGGACTGCGGCTTCAGCCCGAATTGCTAGAAGAGTACAAATTTAGTGTGAAGTTTCATTCGAAACCGTTTGTGTTAAATGGTAAAAAGAAGACATTTTAGGTAGGTACTAAGCTTTTTACCAAAATGTTTATGTTATGTCGTCCAAAACATTTTCCCAGATGTGACGTCCCACTTGGTTAAGACCTGCGACAGGTGGATCTCTCATATGTATCGATTATTTGAATGAAGAAGCCGATCGCTAGTTTTAATAATATGACCAAATCACCCTACCACCTATAAAATACAACAATGTGTACTTATATTATTGATCACCACTGTACTGTATATTGCAAAATACACCAACACACACACACACACTGCAGCTTGGTTGCATTTACTTCATTTTTGTTTCTCTGCTACTTTTGCTTCTTATTTCTAGCCTTTCTCTTTGTTTTTGTCTATTTTCTTTTAAAAACGAATTCTACTTGGATTTTTTTGCAAGAGACATAAAACAAAAACAACAACAAAAAAAAACATAAAAAATTTACATTTCCTTACAACTTTATTCAGGTGGAAACTAGTCGAGAGAAGATAATCTCATTAGAGTTGCAAGACCCCGAAAGGGAGGATACACCAAATGCATCACTAGTGCTATTGCCCGAAGAGGAACAGATGTTGTTGCTGCAACACCAACAACAGCAGCAGCAGCAGCATCACCATGTACCAACACCAGCAGCTACAGTTACAGAACCATTGGAAGTGATGCCCGTTCGAGAAGCAAGACAAGGTAAAGAGGAGCCAAGCATAACGGAAGAAATGCCAATGCCTCAAGTCAGAAGAAGTGTTGTGGAAACATTTGAAAAGTTTCACATAACCAAGGATGGCGAAGAGGGAAAAGATAAAGCAAAGCTGTGCGAAGACATTGGTGAAGTGGTAAAGACCAGCGGCAATGAAGCAGAGTTGGAGCTGGAGGAGGCCTATGAGGAGGATGAGGGTGAGGAGACTGACAACGCTTCCATTGTGACGGTACAAGCGAATATGGAGAAGCTGTTTCTACGCACCGACGATGACGATGAATTGCCCTCCATTGAATTGGACAATATAAGCAGCACTGGTCTGTTTGGACCCTCCTCTTTGGATAGTGTGGGCTCTTCGACCTCCACCACCAAGGTGTATGTGCAGCCCATTAACATCAGCATACATCAGACAGTTGCCAGAGAGATAGTGGTGCCCAAGGCGACCACCACAACCACCATCACACGAACAACAAAGCCAGGTCAGGATAATGCAATGCCAGCAATCACCACCACAACTAGCCAAAGCATAGTTCAAGTGGTGAATCCTTTAATAGCCGGTGAAGGCCAAGTCCAAAGCATAGCCATAAGCCGTCCCCAGCACAGTGAATATCCTTCATTTGACAGAGACGATGATATTGATGCAGAGGAGTACCCAGATGACCAACTAGATTATGCCTTGACTGAAGTGCAGCGCAGTGATACCTTTGTTTTTCCCTCCACCACCCATACCGGCACTAGCGGTAGACCTCGTGAGGAACTTTCCCTCAATGCCAAAATGAAAAATGTCCTGGAGGAGCTTTTGGAAAATGAGCGCGTAAAATACAATTTGCAAAAGAGTTTGGAGGAGGAGGATGATGAAAAAGACACCAATGAGGCCTGTACCGATGATGATGAAGAAGAAGATGATTTTGGCTATCGCTATGGTGAGGCGCAGGCGCAACTTCATCAGACCCCTAGTGTGGGCAGCCAAGAAGATCTCAATGGCAACGAGCAAAGGGTCATACACGAATTGGTGAGGGACAGCAATAGAAATGCCATTAGAAACTTACAACGACATTTGAGAGAGGAATCCGATCAGGTGGATGCTGCTGGCTCGGGTGTAAAAGCCGAGGATGAAGATGACATCGACGACGATGAAGAGGAGGATGATGATGAGGAGCAAGAGGAGGAATCCGAGTCGGATACCGAGAGCAGTGATAGTGATGATGACGATGAGGATGATGAAGATGATGAGACCATACACATCAGTTTTGTCGATGGTGCCAAAGTTATACAGAATCTCAATACCAATACCCCCAAGCAATTGCAGAAATCCCAAACCTATAATACCATGAAAGAGGCTGCCGAAGCTATGGAGGAACCCACGGAGATCAAGCAACTCGAAGAGCTGCCAACTGAGCCACAAGACAATGAATCCCTAATGACTTTGGAAAAACTTGTCGAGGAGCAAAAGAAATATGCCGAAATAACTAAGCAATTGCGAAAATCTGTGGAAAATCTACTAATTGATGATATAGTGAACGATGATGATGATGAAAATGGTCAGAGAAATGTTAGCAGGTCAATGCGCAGAATAACCTCAACTATCAGCAGTGGCCAATGCGAGGCTCCTTCCTCCTCCTCCTCCTCATCCGCACAACCCTTGGACCAGCGAGTGATTATAACAAAAATACCTGCACGCACCATAACCACCACCAACACCACCTCGACAACAGATTCCAAACAGCCCCTTACCGGTGAATCGGGTGAGGAAATCTTTCAACGTTTGCTAAGTGCCGGTGGAGCTCACAAGCAAATATTTGACCAGTTAAGCGATGAGGCTTTAAGCAGTACCACCACCACCTGTACCGAGGACAATGGGACCATTGTCACTACAACAACAACCATATCAAATATAGTGACGAGTGGCATACCAAGGGCAACGAAAACCGTACAGAAAGTAGTTCGAAGTAAGGCGGCTGCCAAGCAAAACAATGGTTGTGGTGATAAGCAGCAGAGCACAGGTGATGCTGTTGATGATTATCTGGGTGATAAAGAGCACAAGCAAGAGACTCTTTCGACTCATTCGCGCCGTGATGATAATGATGATGGTGATGATGATACGCACACTGCCGAGGGTGCTCAGGGCCAGGCTAAACGGTCATAAGTCATCGTCTTAATGCATTGTAGCTGGGAGGCTGACTAAAGCAGCAGACAAAAGAAAAAAAAAATCGCCGCTTATTTTTTCGCAGTCCAACGGAGTTGATGGCCTGGCATTTCCATATCATTTTTGTTTTCCTTTCTCGTTGTTTTTCTTTTTTTCACTTTTTTTGTCTTCCTTGGCTCTTTGCCTTGTCTTTACTGACCACTGAAATTAAGGCATGGGGATTTTTTTTGACCGTTGTTATGACGTTCAACGCATTTGTGTTTGTCAGACAGACAAGGTATGGATGGATGGATGTTTGCTCTGAAGTATGGCCTTAATTCTCATTTTGACAGTGTGGAATTTCGATTTAACATCATAAAGTTGGGGAGGGGCCATGAGGCTAAGAGATCAGAAAAAAACAACGTGTGAAATTCTTTTTATTCAAAGCCGCTGTGGTTTATAATTCTTTGTTGTTTTCCTTTTATTTGACTCACACACACAGAGGTTAAGTTTTTGATTGCGACAGATATGCAAATTAATTGTGGTCGTTCAGCGTTTTCTTTTATTTTTCTTTCAAATCAAGGCTTTTGATAATTACATTTTTTTTTGTTAATTTGATAATGAACTTTAAGATAAAGTGAGAATTTAAGAATAGCAGTGTCTGAGGAAGTTAAGAAGTTTAAATGATTTCAAATAAAGTATGGGTTGCCCAAAAAGTAATTGCGGATTTTTTAAATGAAAGTAAATGCATTTTTAATAAAACTTAGAATGAACTTTAATCAAATATACTGAGGTACTATGCACGCCGTTCGGACTCGACTATAAAAAGGAGGCCCCTTATCATTGAGCTTAAAACTTGAATCGGACTGCACTTATTGATATGTGAGAAGTTTGCCCCTGTTCCTTAGTGGAATGTTCATGGGCAAAAATTGCAAATTGCGCTTTAGTCACCCACCCCCTTTAACATGGACTGCATCGACCTGAAAGGCTACGCGTTAGCCAAGATTACTGAGAGCAGTCCCCTGGTTATCAGGCCAAATTGTCTGCACTTTCATTCACTTTAACTCCGCTATGGACCGGTATCCTAACAACGCGCATTGTGCCATCCTCAGGGAAGGCGTTAATCTCGTTACACTTACGCTTTAAGACTTTTCGTAACATTACCGTCCTGGTTTTAATTGCCCTGATGGCCAGTTTACTGTCTACAAAACTGATTGGAGGCCACCGTAGAGCAGAGATTAGCATGTCCGCTTATGACACTGAACGCCAGGCTTCCAATCCTGGCGAGAACATCAGAAACATTTTGCAGCGGTGTTTTGCCTCTCGTAATGCTGGTGACATTTGTGAGTAACTATGCCATGTGAAACTTCTCTCCAAAAGTGGTGTCGCACTGCGGCACGCCGCTCGGACTCAGCTATAAAAAGGAGGCCCCTTATCATGGAGCTTAAACTGGAATCGGAGTGCACTCATTGATATGTTATTGTCCATTGATATTCATGGGCAAATTTGCACTTGCAGGATGTTCAAATTCGACATCTTCGCGTTACCACCACACACATTCTGTGATCGCTCGGTTCCCCGCCTGCAGTACCGTATAATGGTCAAGCAGTCGGTAACAGATCTCAGTCCATGGGACCTCAATGTGGAATTCAAGACAAAGAAAACTTTGTAAACCTTTTGAAATATTGGTTCATGCATACGCCTCTCACTCGAAAGCACACCAACTTACATTGTGTTAAAGTCTTTTCCGTCATCACTTTGTCCCCCACGCTCTTGAAATTGTAACACATGCTATGTTAGGTTGAAATACAATGTTACCAGACAAGTTGTCTCGGTATCCGTTGTGGCCACCGGGTAGCCTAAAGAAATTTTCCAATCTCCTTTCTCTCTAAGATCAGCCTCAGATCCCCAGGCCCACTCTGCCTTCTAGCTTTGATCCATCCTTGTAGCATGAACTTCCAGATGCCTGTCCCATACTTAGTCTCTATGTCTAAGGGTCGGTTATTTACAATAGTCTCCAGCGTCCTATTGGGCGTGGTTCTTTCTACAAGAAATTTGATTAGTCGATTGTAGCAAACCGTGGCCATTACTTCTTTTCGACGTCCAGCTTCCGATCGGTACATTAAGATCCTTGTTTTTCGGCCATTTCACCAAAGATATTTTCTTTAACTATATTGGCATTAATATCAGCTGACACGATTTTATCATTATGTGCGCCAGACACAGGCTGAAACTCCACCTAAGCCTGAACTGCAAGCAACGTTTCTATTTCCAATGCATAGGCCATAGTGAATTTGTAAATATGGAAAAAATTGCCATTAGTTCACAAATCCACCATTCCAAAGAGACAAAGATCCTTACTCACCAGATTTAGCTCCCTAGGATGATTATATCCACAATCGAAGGACGGAGGTATATCCATTTTGCCATTCCGTTTGTAACACATCGAAATATACATTTCTGACCCTATAAAGTATTCAATATCGGGGTTTCCAATAAGGACTTTATATTCGGCTTGAAGAAAAATCAAAGCTTTTATGAATCGAATTCGTTCATATGGCCACCACGGGCACATTTCGTTTGCATCTGTCAATATGTTGGACCCAATTTTCGATGACTCAGCCATAAATTTCAGCCGAAACGGTCGCTATTTCCTGTTTAATGCTGGCTTTGAGCTCTTCCAAAGTCTTCGACTTGTTGTCGCAGGACACTGGCTTGACGTAGCCCATAAGAAAATAGTCTAGAGGCTTTAAATTGCATGAACGAGGCAGCCAATGATTGAGGCATTTCTTGAAACTTTCAACTTTACTGTTCAATAAATCGATTGTAACGTGTGGCACCGTCTTGTTGAAACCACATGTCGTCGAGGTCCACATCTTCCAAAATAATCAGAGAGCATGGTGCGGTAGCGTTATCCATCCACGGTAATGTGACGATTGGTGAAGAAGAAGTATGACCCAATGACGCCGCCGGCATGCTAACCGCACCAAAGAGTTTTACTTTTGTAGATGAAGTGTTCATTCGTGAAGCACATGTGGATTTTCACCTGACCAATAACGCATATTTTGCTTAATGATGAACCCATTGCGCCAAAAATGAGCTTCGTCACTTAAGACTTACGTTGCTCTTAAAGTATCGGTCGCCGACTCCAAATTTCGGTAGTAAATTTGTATGATTTGAAAACATTATTTGTTCGTGTACTTTATCATGATGAGAATGTTAAGTTAATTGAATAAATTACAGTGACAGTTCAACGATTTGTGAAGGAGTGCGTTTACAAATTATTGACTTGACCTATTGGCCTATTGTCCTATTGGATTTGATATTCATAAAATTCTACGATTATCCGATTATAACCGTGTCCGCCCGTCTTTTGAAATTACGCTGCAGTCTTTAAAAATGACGATAATGGGCTGGAACTTTCCTCATATTCCTTTTTTGGTCCACAGTTCGGAGATGGGCTATAGCGGACTATATCTGGACTAAGCCCCCATTTAAACCGATCTTCCGATAAATTTTGGTACAGGGAGTTATGTTAGGATTCTTGACATATGTACCGAGTATGGTTCAGATCGGATCATATTTTGATATAGCTGCCATATATACTTATCTTCAGATTTAAGGTCTTGGGCCCATAGAAGGCTCATTTTTTACTCGATTTCACCGAAATTTGGCGTAGTGAGCAGTTTTGGGATCTTCGACTTCCGTATCAAATATGGTCTAGACCAGACAATATCTTGTTATAGCCCCCATATAGACCGATCACCCGATTTGAGGTCTAAGGCACATAGAAGCAGCGTTTATTGCCCGATTTCACTGATATTCGACACTGTGGGCAGTGTTAGGCCATTTATCGTCCCTGAGGAGAATGATTCATATCAGACTATGTTTGGATATAGCTGCCATATATGCAGATCTTTCGATTTACGGTCTTTCAACCACAAATGGTATGTCAACACTTGTCCTTGCTTGTCCACTACGCAACATTTTCAACCTTGATAAACGTGCGGGAGTTTTACCGGTTCGTTGGAAGGTAGCTAACGTTCATTACCAGCCAATTGCGATATTCTCTGCGACACCCCATTTGATAGACTGGCACGGAGCACTTTTATCAAAGCTACTAACTTTTGGAGTCGATAATAACTTTGTTCGATTTATATCGAGCTTTCTCAGAGATTGCACTATACGAGTGGTTGTAGATGGGTTCTCATCCAATGGCTATACTTTGAACGCTGGTGTACCACAAGGCTCTGTTCTTCCCCTTCGCTTTTCCTTATTTTCCTTGACGATCTATTGGGTCAGACTTCGAATCCAGTCTACTCATTTGCCGATAACAGTAGTCAGTGTCATTCATATTCATTTGACCATAGGCCAGTCCTCAAGAAATTGGGGACAGGAAGCGCATTATGGATGAGACGCTCTCCCAGTTGGCCATTTCCGAGTCGGGTAGAATGAAAAGAGTAGACTTCTATGCAGAAAAGACGCAGTGCTGTTTCTTGTCTCACAACCGATTCACCGACCCACTACAATTAACAACATCTATCGATGGTATAGACATTGAGCAGGAAGATGATCTTGATGTTCTGCCATGAAGATACAATGTGATGTCCGTTGGTCAAAACACGTATTCGAAGTGTCGAAAAAAGCATTCAAGTGTTTGGGCTTTCTTAAGCAGTGCAAGAAGTATTTCACCTCTTCTGATCTTCTTAATATCTATACTACCTACATCAGGCCAAAGATGGAGTAAAACTCTCATTTATTGGCAGGAGCTCCAAAATCATCCTTGGAACTGCTTGACCGGGTCAGCGGAGAGTGATGGTGTTGAGTGGGGACAGTAGGTTATCTAATGCTCTTGCTTCTCTTCAATATCGTCGGAATGTGGGTAGCGTTGTACTGCTCTATCGTTGCCTTTATAGCTTGTGTTCCGGGAATATCAAATGCAAATAAATTGCAAATTTGCCCATGAACATTCCATTAAGGAACAGAGGCAAAGTTCTCACATATCAATGAGTGCTGTCCGATTCAAGTTTTAGCTCAATTATAAGGGGCCTTCTTTTTATAGCCGAGTCCGAACGGCGTGTCGCAGTGCGACACCTCTTTGTGGAGAAGTTTTTACATGGCTGCCATACCAAATGGTATAGTACCTCCCAAATGTCGCCAGCATTTTTTTTACTCGCTACGGTTGCCTCCATTTCCTGGAATATCAGTCTTCTTATTCCTGATTTTAGGATGTTCACCACGCATACAAGGCCAGTTGACAGGACCAAGCATTACCGAGACAATTCATTCTTCGCCCAAGCCATTCGTATTCGTGGAATCGACTTCCGGCTAATGTCTTTTCCAAAACTATTGTCTTTCAAAAATTTAAAAGGAATATCAATAAACACCACTCCCTCTTTTCAACCTCCAATTCATAACTTTCCTAAACCCCAATATTGGCGACATTCCCTGATTGTTGGTAACGAGAAAAAAAAGGCTAATTTTAAACAGCTTTTATTGAATTTTGCAACTGTCTCCCGATTTTATTTCTTGAGCCCCTATAGTGAAAATTGGATAAGAAATTCGATTTGCCTGCAATTTTGAACAATGACTTCTACTATGGTCTACGATACTCCAACCAAGTATGACCCGAATGAAACTTCGCTATTGGGCAAAAAGGTTAAATTACTAAAGGGGGTTTCAACACAAAAGTAGACCGATAGGAACAGCACCTGAAAACGTATTTGTTGCCGCTTTTTGTCATTTCTATTCAGTAAGCTTTGCCATTTCATGACTGAAAGATAAACGAGACAACAACTAGTCGAAATTATTAAAATTTATTACCGAAATTCGGAGTCAGTCAGAGTCAGTGTCCTCAATGGACTAAGAGCGCAACGTTTAATTTATGTTCGTGATGATCGTTCGACCATATCTTGCTGAATGGTTTCGTCAATAAAACAAAATATTCATTATTAGTCAGACCGTCCATAAGTCATCATTGCATCACGAACAAATTACAGTTTGGTGGGGTTTATGGGCCGGCGGCGTCATTGGGCTGTACTTCTTCCGTGATGTTTAAGACCGGCACGCTAGTACCGTTCAATGATAACAGAATATTTTTGACCCCAACTGGATGATATGGACTTGGAGAACCTATGGTTCCAACAGGACGGTGCCACAAGCCACATAGCGAATGTGACAATCAATTTATTGAAAACCAAGTTTGTAGAACGTGTTATGCCACGGAATGGTCCAGTCGATCCTCGCCGCCTCGCTGATGCGATTTGATGCCTTTAGACTATTTCTTGTAGGGCTACGTCAAGTCTATAGTCTATGGCAACAAGCCAGCGACGATTGAGGAACATCGTACGAATATCGAATCGAAATTACAGCAGTATGGGTCGATTCATGCTTGGGCTCAGCGTCTGGACTTCTGCAAGCTTGCATATGTAATTACATTAAAGAAATAAAGAATTGCATCGATATCCACGGCTTTTTTTGTTTGATTTAAAAAAAAAAAAAAAAAAAAAAAAAAAAACTTTTGTAGCGCTCTTATTGAAAACGCCGATATTTTATAACCGATTTGAATAGATAACGACATTCGGTTCAGAAATTTGTAGGAAAATAGATTGATTTTTGTTGTTATGAACATTGAATTAAGTTGAGATGTAACATTTTTCATGAAAAATTGTTTAGGGAAACCTCAACTTTGGTATTTTTTAAGGAATTATAAATTAAAAGCATTTTTTTAAAGTTTGGAATTTATTTTTTTTTGTATGTCTATTTCTGCTGTCATTTAATTATTAACTTTTCTTTTTGACAAAAACTTTATTTTTTGTGTCTAACTATGCCAGCATTAAACATGTGTCACTAATTAATTTTTGTAACAATTTTATGCCATTCCCACATCAAAGACGGTTTTTGCTAGGATCTCTTTTTTTTAACCACCACATCCATAAATATTCACACCTGCCACCTGTCATTTCCCTCCAGCACTCTGACAAACATACAACCCGGAACTGGAAATAATAATCAAGAAAAGAAAAAATCCCAAAATGCATTCCCCCACTCAATTCGAAATGATTCCTGCCGACTCGAAGCATAACTAACGGCAATCTGAACAAAATTTCATTTACTTGTTTAAATAAAATATTTGTTTGGTTTTTTTTAATTTATTTATAAAATTTTTTATTTATCTACCATGTTTGTTTTCTGTATAATTGATTTATTTTTTTTTAATTTTTTCTTCCCCTAAAAAAAAATTTTTTTTTATTTCCAATTTATAGCAAAATCAGTAAAGCATAAGGTCAGAAAAAAATAATGCCATGCCATCAACCATGCAAGAAAATCTTTACAAAAAAAATTAAGCCTACAGGAGGTAACAAAGAGTGTAAACCATATATAAATGTGTATCATCTGAAAAACAAATTGAAAAAAAAAAACATATGGGTCACTCCATATCTTGTATGAATATATGAAATTAAAAAAATCTTAAAAATTAAACTTATTTTTAACATTTTATCTTCCAATGTTGACCTTGTGACAAGTAATTAGAAAAACCCAAATCGCACATTATTGACCTAATCCCTTAAAAACCTTTTTAGGGAGTGGCCCATAGCCTTTGGCTTTCTTCGATATGTATGGATACTTTTGAAAATATATTTTATTTTATGACAATTTAATTGGATTGGCAATTAAGCAGTAACAGCATTCCGTTCTTTATACTCTTAAAAATATATAAAATTTTATTTTTAGTAATGATGTTTTTTTTTTTTTCAGTCTTATAATTATGATTATAATTTCAGTATGCAATGTATCATCTCCTTTTGAGTGTTAGCTTTTAAGTGTCCTTTAAAAATCTTTAAAAGAATCTCGTTCTAATATAGTCCTTTATCTTCCTTCTTTTATAAATTAAACTTAAATGGATAGTTATTTAATTAAGTATGACAATGAATCTCCCTTCCTCCCTCCCGTTTTAATTTTCATAGCGTAGAGTACAATAATTAAGTTAAAGATCAACAAAAACAACAACAACAAACATATTGAAACTACAAACGAAACATAACAAACATGCATATATATATATACAAAAATAAAACATATTAATTGAAATGTTTTGCCCCTTTGGTTATTGTCCGCACAATCGTTGTAACATTTAATTAAAAATCACTGAATTCGACATCAACTAATCCCATGTAAGGAAAAAACTTAATTCGAAACTTTTCAACTTTTTGATTTTTGTAAAATATTTTGTGACAAATAAAAAAAAAACGAAAACGATAACGAAACAAAAACTATCGCAACACATTTAAACGAGTTTGTAACAAAACTATTAACAATTTTTTTTTAAATTTATCTTACACGAAAACTAAAAAACTAAAATCTAAAAAAAACAACAACAAAATTTTTTATAAATGTAGTTAATATTTGTGAACAGAAAACAAAAATATAGATTTTAACGAAAACAAGAATAAATATTATAGTTGTATGCATTTTATTAAAAAAAATGTGTTGTATGTGTTTTTATTGCTAGATGATCAGATATTTTTATAGCTCAGTTGTCATCGTAAGTATTCAAGCTATCCCCAATAGTTGGCTAGAAATGTAGTTATTATACATCGTACTTCTAATTAGAACTCATTATTAAAGTGACTAAAACCAAGTAAAAAGGCATTAAGGTGGCCCGAGCCGAACTTTGGATACCCACCACCAAATATAAACCAATCTGAACCATATAGGGCATGGATGTGGATAAGCCTAACATAAGCCACTGTGTAAAATTTCAGCGAAAGCGGATAATAAATAGGCCTTTTATGGGGCCAAGACCTTAAATCGAGAAATCGGTCCATATGGCAGCTATATCCAAATCTGGAACGATCTGGGCCATCTTCGAAAAAGATTGCGAGAGACCTAACACTACTCACTGTTCCAAATTTCGGCGAAATCGGAAAATAAGTGGGTCCTTTATGGGCCCAATACCTCAAATCGAGAGATTGGACTATATGACAGCTATATACAAATCTGGACCGATCTGGGCCACTGTCCCGAATTTCAGCAAAATCGGACAATATATATGCGCCTTTTATGGGTCCAAGACCTTAAATCGGTCTATATATGCAGCTTTACCCAAATCTGAACCGATCTGGCCCAAATCGAAGAGGGATGTCGAAAGGTCTGACACAACTCACTGTCCCAAATTTCATCGAAACCGGATAAAAAAACGGTTTTTATGGGACCAAGACCTCAAATCGAGAGATCGGACCATACGGCAGCTATATACAAATTTGGACCGATCTGAGAGAAATTGAAAAAAAAAGATGTAGAAGGGCCTAACACAACACACTGTCCCAAATTTCGGCGAAATCGTAAAATAAATGGGCCTTTTATGGAGCCAATACCTTAAATCGAGAGATTGTCATATATGACAGCTATATCCAAATCTGGATTGATCTGGCCCAAATTGAAGAGGGATTTCGAAGGGCCTAACACAACTCACTGTTCTAAATTTTAGCGAAATCGAACAAAAACGCGGATTTTATGGGTCCAAGACCTGAAATCGAGAGATCGGACTATACGGCAGATATATGAAAATCTGGACCGATCCGTGCCAAATTGAAAGAAGATATAGAAGTGCCTAACACAACACACTGTCCCAAATTTGAGCAAAATCGGACAAAAGATACGCCTTTTATGAGCTTAAGCCTTTAAATTGAGAGATCGGTGTAAATGGCAGCTATATCCAAGTCTGGACCGATCTGAACCAAATTGGAGAGGGATGTCGAAGGGTCTAACACAACTTACAGCCCTAAATTTTAGCGAAGTCGGACAAAAAAAAAACGGCTTTTATGGGCCCAAGACCTGAAATCGAGAGATCGCACTATACGGCAGCTGTATCCAAATCTGGACCGACCTGGGTCAAATTGAAAAAAGATGTAGAAGGGCCTTACACAACTCACTGTACGAAATTTCAGCGAAATCGGACAACAGATGCAATTTCTTATTGGCTCAAGACCTTAAACTGAAAGATCGGTCTAAATGGCAGATATAACCAAATCTGGACCGATCTGGCCCTAATGAAAAAAAGATGTAGAAGGGCCAAAAACTACTCGCTGCCTCAAATTATCAGCAAAATCGGATAAAAAATGAGGCTGTTATGGACCTAAGATCGACATATCGGTCTATATGGGGGCTATATCAAGATATAGTCTGATGTAGCCTATCTTCGAAATTAACCTGCCTATGGACAAAGGAAGAACCTTCAGCAGAGATGATAACCAACTTTTTTCTCCCAAACTGCAAGAGCTAGACTTTCATGACATGTGGTTTCAACAAGACGCTGCCACATGCCGCACATAACGCGTAACAATGGACTTGTTCAAAGGCGAGTTCGGTGAAAATTTTATTTCACGTTCGGGACCGATCAATTAGCGGCCTAGATCGTACGATTTAATGCCATTAGACTATTTTTTGTGGGGCTATGTTAAAGCTCATGTCTATACAGCCCGCTTCAATTTAGGCATTGGAAGACAACATTGAAGCATTTATTCGTGAGATACTGGTCGAAATGTTGGAAAAAGTATGCCAAAAATTGGATTAAGCAGATGGACCATACTACCGATTCAAATAAAATATTTCATGCATTTTTCTGAATTTTATGAGGTTTTTTTTTTTTGGAAAAATTTCCTAAAGCTTTTCAAAAATCACATTTTACTTAATATTGGGTTGCCCAAAAAGTAATTGCGGATTTTTCATATAGTCGGCGTTGACAAATTTTTTCATAGCTTGTGACTCTGTACTTGCATTCTTTCTTCTGTCAGTTATCAGCTGCTACTTTTAGCTTGCTTTAGAAAAAAAGTGTAAAAAAAGTTTTATTAAAAATGCATTTACTTTCTTTTAAAAAATCCGCAATTACTTTTTGGGCAACCCAATATATACATAACTTGATCCCCACATTGTCATGAGTGGTCAGTTAACCTATTTGGGGTGGTTTCAGTTGTTAGAGCACCATCCAGATACTTGGACAAACTTTTAGTTTCATATTCGTAATCTACTCCCAAATATCTTTTGTGTGAACCCCAAATAGTCATGATCAGCAAATTTTACGATTTGGGGACTGGTTCAGGGGTTTGGGCGCCCTCCCCATTTATTGGACCTCAGTTTTAATGTCAAATTGATAGTTTACTCCCGAATACCTTTCATTTGATTCCAATGTGCCTATTTGGGACAGTTTTAGGTTTGGGGCAGTTTTGGGATTGGATCGGCCCTCTTGATAGTTGGACTCAAATTTGCGTGTAGTAATTTTGTGTTCTTTTAAAATCACTTATTTAAGATTTTTCATCTCCCCTTCCAAAGGGGATATAAATACTAATTTTGTGTCATTTAAAAATCACATATCATATTTATTTAGGAGTTATCATATTTAATTACAATATGATACGAGTAGGATCAGTGCTGCGATAAAAATGGTACTTGGAAAGGGGTGGCAGATAAATCCAAGCAACACGTGTCTACTTTATTAAATCTAAAATCAATATTTACATATGATTAAACATTCTATGAAACGCATATATTAAAAAAAAATTAATTTAAAAAAAAAATTGAATTTTTTGGCTTTGCCCTTACGGCGATGTCATTGTAAAACAAACGCGTTTCATTGATTCACCTTTAATGTGGCAGATAAATCATGCACCACAAATGTGGCATAATAACTCTCGCCTTTTATCTTTATTTAATGACATGTAATATGTAATACTTTTATCACATCGAAAGCATATGAGTACTTAGACAACACATAAATCATTTTTCTTTTTCTCTTGTCTTTTTCTTCATTCCTCTGCTCTTTTCTTCCTTCAATCCTTTCTAGCACGCCGAGGGTGATGCATCATCAATTTGTCGCTTCATAATAAATGAAATCCTTAAGGAGCGAACTGTGCACACAGACTAAAGACTGACAGCCGTCTAAGGAGCGAACAAAGTGACAACCGTCTATGGAGCGAGTCTCTAAGTGGCATATTTGCACGTGTCGCTTGTTTGTTTGCACTTTCATCGCCATGTTGAAAAAAATTTCATATTTTTATGTTTTTAAATTTGTATTGTAAATAAGTTATAATAGAAAATAAATAAAATTAATTTTTCACATAAAATAAACAAAAATATTGCGTAAACACTAACATAGAGGGCTTTGAGAATGGTAAGCTTTTCAAATTTGCTAATGTTTTTCAAAAGGGTTTGCTTTTAAGGTTTACACATTGAAAAGAGGTGACAACTAAAGTGTGAATTTGGTTTTTATTATACACCTGACAGAGTGATTTCCTTGTGATTGGTCTTCAATTCTCTGCGTTTAAAACATAACGGAAATATTACACAGACTTACGTTTTCAACATTTAAGGCTTTAGAAAGAAGAGTTAATTTTAGTAAAACTATACAGAATAATGACCATATAGAAAACAAGTAAAAGCGTGCTAAGTTCGGCCGGGCCGAATCTTATATACCCTCCACCATGGATCGCATTTGTCGAGTTCTTTTCCCGGCATCTCTTCTTAGGCAAAAAAAGATAAAAGAAACAAGAAGTAAAAAAGAGAGATCGATTTATATTGGAGCTGTATCGGGCTATAGACCGATTCAGATGACAAAAAAAAAAACGTATGTTGGTGGTCATGAGAGAATCCGTCGTACAAAATTTCAGGCAAATCGGATAATAATTGCGACCTCTACAGGCTCAAGAAGTCAAGATCCCAGATTGGTTTATATGACAGCTATATCAGGTTGTGGACTGATTTGAACCATACTTGGCACAGTTGTTGGATATCGTAACAAAACATGTCGTGCGAAATTTCATTCCAATCGGATAAGAATTGCGCACTCTAGAGGCTCAAGAAGTCAAGACCCAAGATCGGTTTATATGGCAGCTATATCAGGTTATAAACCGATTTGAACCATACTTGGCACAGTTGTTGGATATCATAACCAAACACGTCGTGCGAAATTTCATTCCAATCGGATAAGAATTGCGCACTGTAGAGGCTCAAGAAGTCAAGACCCAAGATCGGTTTATATGGCAGCTATATCAGGTTATGAACCAATTTCAACCATACTTGGCACAGTTGTTGGATATCATAAAAAAACACGTCGCTCGAAATTTCATTCCAATCGGATAAGAATTGCGCCTTCTAGAGGCTTAAGAAGTCAAGACCCAAGATCGGTTTATATGGCAGCTATATCAAAACATGGACCGATATGGCCCATTTACAATTACAACCGACCTACGCTTATAAGAAGTAAAGGGTGATTTTTTTGAGGTTAGGATTTTCATGCATTAGTATTTGACAGATCACGTGGGATTTCAGACATGGTGTCAAAGAGAAAGATGCTCAGTACGCTTTGACATTTCATCATGAATAGACTTACTAACGAGCAACGCTTGCAAATCATTGAATTTTATTACCAAAATCAGTGTTCGGTTCGAAATGTGTTCATTCACCGTAACGTTGCGTCCAACAGCATCTTTGAAAAAATACGGTCCAATGATTCCACCAGCGTACAAACCACACCAAACAGTGCATTTTTCGGGATGCATGGGCAGTTCTTGAACGGCTTCTGGTTGCTCTTCACTCCAAATGCGGCAATTTTGCTTATTTACGTAGCCATTCAACCAGAAATGAGCCTCATCGCTGAACAAAATTTGTCAAAATTTGAACACATTTCGAACCGAACACTGATTTTGGTAATAAAATTCAATGATTTGCAAGCGTTGCTCGTTAGTAAGTCTATTCATGATGAAATGTCAAAGCATACTGAGCATCTTTCTCTTTGACACCATGTCTGAAATCCCACGTGATCTGTCAAATACTAATGCATGAAAATCCTAACCTCAAAAAAATCACCCTTTATTTGTGTAAAATTTCAAGCGGCTAGCTTTACTCCTTCGGAAGTTAGCGTGCTTTCGACAGACAGACGGACGGACGGACGGACAGACGGACGGGCAGACAGACGGACGGACATGGCTAGATCGATATAACATGTCACGACGATCAAGAATATATATACTTTATGGGGTCTCAGACGAATATTTCGAGTAGTTACAAACAGAATGACGAAATTAGTATACCCCCCATCCTATGGTGGAGGTTATAAAAACTGAAGTCTAATAGCCCAGATATTTGGCAACTTTGTACATTTTTTTATGAATTATGCGGCTGTGACTTTGATTATAAATGTCACAACTAATATTTTTGTGAAATACCATACCAGAGTGGCGGTGGCGGTCTTACGCCACCACCGCAGCTGTTGGGTCTATCGAGTTCATTTTGAGCCTCCTCCCAAAAAGGCTTTAACAATTTTTCGTAATAGGCAGTACCTATTGCGAGATACGGATGATTCTTTTTTTCACATAACCAATACGCAGGATATATCCCCTATATATGCAGTGCATTGCGTTGGCAATTAGGAAAGTTAAGGGTTGGATGGGGGAACGAGGGAGTAGTGATTATTGATATTTGTCTTAAATTTCTGAACGTCAATGTCGGTGGGAAAGACATTAGCCGGAAGTCGATTCCACATAGGAATGGTTCGGGCGAAAAATGAATTTTCTCGGTAATGCATGGTTCGGTCGACTGGCCAATCAATTACAAACGAGTGTGAGATCCTGAAAAGTCTTGTATTCTTGTATATTGTCTTGTCTTGTATTGTGTCAGGGATAAGAATACGAATATCCCTGGAATACACGCCATGAAAATAACGATAGAGCAATACAACGCTACCCACATTCCGACGATATTCAAGGGAAGCAATAGAGTTGGATACCCTACTGTCCCCAATCAACACCATCGCTCTCCGTTGAACCCGATCAAGTAGCTCCAAGGATGATGTTGGAGCTCCTGCTCATATATGAGAGTTATATTCCATCCTCGGCCTGATGTAGGTAGTACAGATAATGAGAAGATCAAAAGAGGTGAAATATATCTTGCACCGCTTAAAAAAGCCCATACACTTGAATGCTTCTTTCTACACTTCGAATACGTATTATGCCAGAACATCAAGAGCATCTGACTGCTCAATATCTATACCGTCGAAAGATACCGGCAATTGAAGTGGGTCAGTGAATCGCTTGTAAGACAAGAAACAGCACTGCGTCTTTTCTGCGTTAAAGTCTACTCTGTTCATTCTACCCTCACTCGGAAATGGCGAACAAATCCTGGGAGAGCGTCTCATCCATAATGCGCCTCCTGTCCACAATTTCTTGAGGACTGGGCCTATGGTCGAATGAATATGAATGACATTGACTACTATCATCGGTATATGAGTAGACTGGATTCGAAGTCTGACCCAATAGATCGTCAATGAAAATAAGAAAAAGGGAAGGGGAAAAGACAAAGCCTTGTGGCACACCAGCGGTCAATTCATACCCATCTGATGAGAACCCATCTACGACTACTTGTATAGTGTGATCTCTGAGACAGCTCGATAAAAATCGAACGAAGTTATTACCGACACCAAAAGGGACAAGCTTTGATAAAAGTGCAAAAAGTGCACAAGTGAAAATCCTGTGCATCAGAATCCTCACTCACCTAGGTTTCATATAAACCGAGGACATCAGGTCGATGATAACATGGAACATGGGATTATACCGCGAAAAAGTTCCAGCGTATCCCTCTAATGTTGGCAAAATGTATTCTAAATTCACAAAACATTATGCCAATCAGAAATATTAAATGTTATCAGTGTGTACAGTGTATTCAAACCTGATCTTTTATCGCCGTGAATACCCCTACTGTTTAGTGTTGTGGCTTAAACAGCGGGTGACAGCTCCTAATAGTGTAGGCCAGTTGGGATTGTAAATGGGAAATATCGGGCAATATTTTGATGTAGCTGCCAAAAACTTTCAGCCAAATTGGATAACAATTGCTGCTTCCAGGGCCTTAAATCGGGAAATCTGTTTTTATCAGAACTATATCAGGCTAAAGACCGATTCGAACCGTACTTGGCACGGTTGCTGGCCAGGGCCTCAAGATGTATGGCCAGATCGATTCGGAATATCGAGACAATCAAGAATATTGTTTATGTGGAACGGGAGCATGTTCTGTTTGGAGGAGAGGGAAACAAAAACAAGGTCCTTACTTCAATAAGAGGTGTGGACTTGTTACTCCAGATGGGTTACCAAGAGCGAAACCCAGATCGAGCGATGCAACGAAAATAAGGAAAGGAAACACAAGTGTTAGGATGAAAATGGATTTTTATTTTCTATTGATTCAGTGACCGCTCTCCATCAGTATTCATCGCTCCTTGTGTCCAAGTTAATGCGACTTATTATCGAGAAAACAATTTGCTTCAATTCTGCATTTCAGAGCCGTGGGTACGCCGTCGTAGACTACGAACTACCCAACAAAATTTAACACCGTCATATAAGTCAAGTGTAAACCAAGAATTGCTAAACACCTTGTTTTGCGCTTCATTTCGTCCAAAAAGTGGCTGCCCAATTCGCCAGAAGTCAATCCGTTTTAGACAATAAAATAAGAACTTAACATGTAAGAGCGTGCTAAGTTTGGCTGGGCCAAATCTTATATACCCTCCACCATGGATCGCATTTGTCGAGTTCTTTTCCCGGTATCTCTTTTCAGGAAAACAAAGGATAAAAGAGAAAAAGTGCAACATAAGGACCATACAATAGGTTCAGAGAACATGTTGTGATGGCATAGGCGGAGCGATGAGGACCACTCCCACTAGAGACTATTCTTGATATCCGACCCATTGACATACAAATTAATTTTTAGACTTAAGGCGATGGGAGAATGGATTGAGGATGAGAATACCATCGCGGTATAATCGAAGCAACGAAACCTGGAAGGAAGGGAAGTGGTTTTCGATCGGATACCTGAGATGAACCTTGAAATCGAGTGCGAGGCACAGCTGCCATCGGCACAGTCTTGGATTGAGGGAACCCTAGTATTGCCATCTGGAAGATCGTGTTACACGGATGGATCAAAGATAGAGGACAGAGTGGGCCTGGGGGTTTACATTGAGAACCCGGGGACTGAGATCTGTTTCACGCTGCCTGACCATAATACGGTCCTGCAGGCGGAGATCCGTGCGATCACGGAATGCGTGAAGTGGTCTGGCGCTAACGCGAGGACATCGAGTGTGAACATCTTTACCGACAGTAAAATTGTCATAAGAGCAATAACAACCAGGACGGTAAGGTCACGAACAGTCTTGCTGTGTAAGAAGGAGAATAACGCCTTCATCCGCATCGTTTGTGTGTCGCGTCATTACGTAGTAAGGGGGAATGAAGGGGCAGACGATTTGGCGGTGAAGGCCAGAGGACTGCCGTCAATAAACTTGGTTAACCCGAAGCCTTTCGGGTCGACGCAGACCGAGTTAAGGAAGTGGGCGACGAATGCGCATGCAACATTGTGGAACATCGGAACGGTCGGTAGGACGGCGCAAATCCTATGGGGGGATGCAGATCCTGAAAAGACGAGGCTGTTACTGAAAGGAAGCAAGAAGGAGGTCAGTATATAGCTATTGGTATCATAACGGCTCGTAGTCCTATGTGACTTGACTTGTTATGATATCCAACAACTATGCAAAGTATGGTTCAAATCGGTTCATAACCTGATATAGCTGCCGTATACACCGATCTGGGGTTTTGACTTCTTGAGCCTCTAGAGTGCGCAATTCTTATCCGATTTGAATGAAATTTAGCACGACGTGTTTTGTTACGATATCCAATAACTGTGCCAAGTATGGTTTAAATCGGTCCAAAACCTGATATAGCTGCCATATAAACCGATCTGGGATCTTGACTTCTTGAGCCTCTAGAGGACGCAATTATTATCCGATTTGCCTGAAATTTTGTACGACGGATTCTCTCATGACCATTAACATACGTGTTTATTATGGTCTGAATCGGTATATAGCCCGATACAGCTCCCATATAAATCGATCTCTCTATTTTACTTCTTGAGCCCACAAAGGGCGCAATTCGTATTCGAATTGGCTGACATTTTACACAGGTCTCCAACATATAATTTGATTGTGGTCCAAACCGGACCATATCTTGATATCGCTCTAATAGCAGAGCAAATCTTTTCTTATATCCTTTTTTTGCCTAAGAAGAGATGCCGGGAAAAGAACTCGACAAATGCGATCTATGGTGGAGGGTATATAAGATTCGGCCCGGCCGAACTTAGCACTCTTTTACTTGTTAGATTTAAGAACATGAAACAAGCGGGTTACTGGTTAAGGTGTATGTCCATAGTGACATGGGGCGGATTAATATCTGCACCCTCTTTTCAACCTAACCTAACTTATTCACAAGAGAATACATGCTGCTTGCCTATGTCGACGTTATCGACAGCATAGGTCGGTCACCGGGAGTAATAACTGCAGCCTTTGAAAAAACTCAAAGAGAGTCAGTGAAAATGGGTCTGACAGTAAATGGAGATATGACGAAATGGATGGTTTCAAGTCCCCAAACGCCTTGTACAACCAAGCTGATAAAGAAAATGGAGAAAGTCGGGAACCACAAATTGGTGATAGTCAGCAACTATATCTACCTCGGCACTGCCGCAACCGAAACGAATGACATCAGTTTTGAGATAAAGCGAAGAATAATTCTGACAAACAGATGCTACTTTGGACTAAGTAAGCAGTTTAGATACAAGGCCACCTCTCGACAGACGGAGATTACACTATACAAGACACTGATACTACCCATGTTGTTATATGGTTCTGAGGTATGGGTCTTTGTGAAAGCAGATGAGGTTGTGCTTGGAGTGTTTGAGAGAAAGATTCTTCGTAAAATATATGGAGCAGTTTGAGTTAATGGAGAATTTAGGCGACGTATGAACCACGAGCTGTATGACGACGGTAGCTTAGTTACACGCATCAAAATACAACGGCTGCGTTAGCTAGATCATGTTGTCAGAATGGGGATGAAGAAGCTCCAGCAAAGAAGTCTTTTGAAGGCAAACAAGGTGGTACACACAAACCGGGAGGACCAAAAGCCCGATTGAAAGTTAAAGTTGTGGGAGACACCTCGAAACTTGGTGTCAGAGATTTTAGAATGAGCGCAGAAGATCGAGGCGCTTGAAACGCTATTCTACGTTCGGCTAGTGGAACAGATATTCTGTCATAGCCAATTAGAGTAAGTTTATCAACTCCATAAAAAACCAACACTTTCAAAGAACTTGGAAAAAGCATACCACAGCCGCGCATATACAAAATATTCCGTCTGGCCAATTTTCGCTCTCTTTTTTACTTATTCTTATTAAAATTATAACGAAATTAGTTACTTCATTATAACCCTTAATTATATTAAGGAAGTATGGTGTTGAATATCTCGAATATTTAAACATTATATTCAAATTACTCCTCGGTATTGTTCATTTCGCCAGCACTCCATTACAGCGATAACGGAATGACCGAAAATTTTCCTTTTTTGCAATTGGATGCTTTTCATAATTCCGCCTTCTGGAACAGACCACAATGCTAATCGTTTATTTTGCGCAATATGAACATTCAACGTTGTTGAGTATAGAAATCACAGAAATAACACAAAAACCAGTAAGGAAAGGCAAAATTCGGGCGGTGCCGACTGTATAATACTCTACGTCTACGCTAGAAGCACAAAGTGGGAGCTATATCTAATTCTAAAGCAATTTTGATGGACCTCGACGGATGTTTTCAGGTGGGTTATTAAACAATTCGTGTCAAGTTTCGACCAAATATGTTCAAACTGTAATAACTACGGTTGACAAATGACAACATAATGGCAAATTACCCAAAATCTGATTAACCTATTCGAGAGAATAGTTTGACAAATAAGCACTTTATTGCAATATTTCTCAAAATCTGACGAACATATATATGGGAGCTATATCCAAATCGGAACCGAGAACCGAGCAAACTTCGTAGACATTGTCGTAGGAAGGCGAGCAAAGCGTTTTGCCAAATTTTAGTAAAATTGGACAATATATGCTCTTGCTGTGGTTCTGGAAGTGAAAATCGGATGAAATACGTATGCAAATTTTGCCCCCATTAAGGAACAGGGGCAAACTTCTCACCTATTAATGAGTGCAGTCCGATTCAAGTTTAAGCTCAATGATAAGGGGCCTCCTTTTTATAGCCGAGTCCGAACGGCGTGCCGCAGTGCGACACCTCTTTGGAGAGAAGTTTTACATGGCATAGTACCTCACAAATGTTGCCAGCATTACGATAGGAAAACCACCGCTGAAATTTTTTTCTGATGGTCTCGCCAGGATTCGAACTCAGGCGTTCAGCGTCATAAGCGGACATGCGAACTTCTGCAGCTAAATCTAATTCTGGATCGATTTCTATGAAATTCGCCAGTATTACTAAGAATCATAAGAAAATCCTTCTTGCCAAATTTCGAGAGAATCGGTTAACAAATGAACACTTTATTGCAATATTCCTCAAAATCGGATATAGGGCAGCTATATACAAATCTGAATCGATTTTTTCCAAGGGCTTTGTCTCTACCCCGAAAAAAATTTAGGTGCCAAATTTGAAGACGATCGGCTGAAAACTGCGACCTTTACTTTGTACACAAATTAACGTGGACAGACGGACAGACAGACGAACACAGCTAAATCGAATCAGAAAGTGTTTCTGAGTCGATCGATATGCTTATCTATCTATCTTCCTTCTGATTGTTACAAACAAATGCACTAAATTATAATACCCTGTACCACTGTGGTGGTGTAGGGTATAAATAGTGGTCATAATGGCTGGTGCTCCATTTCGCTGTAAATGCTGTTGCATGGCATAGCTAACTGTAGATGTGACTATAGCTGATGTTGATGCTGATGTGATATCCATTTGTAGCAACATCAAATACATGCAACCAAAAATGAGATTTTGATTAATGTGATGACGATGTGAAGAGAGCGTGTTTACGGTTTGCATTACAATAAACACAAGACAAGCTACTGTTGCTGTTGCACCAACAGCATTGTCAGCCGCATCATCATCGTCATCATCATCTGCAATATCAACATCGCAGGATGGCCGTCATCTTCATTGCCTTCATCATCATTCTGATGCATCATCATTGCCATAGTCAACTGCAAGTGAAACTTTAGCCCCCGTTAAGCGTTTAACCATTGCTGTTGCATTGGGTATTTCTTTCTTCC